>NC_091991.1:184615405-184782901 GCF_044704955.1 Pristiophorus japonicus | reverse complement strand
GAAGTTTCCGGGGGTGTGGGGGGGGAGTTTCCGGGGGTGTGGGGTGGGAGGTTCCGGGGGTGTGGGGGGGGGAGTTTCCGGGGGTGTGGGGGGGGAAGTTTCCGGGGGTGTGGGGGGGGGAGGTTCCGGGGGTGTGGGGGGGGGAGTTTCCGGGGGTGTGGGGGGGGGAGGTTCTGGGGGTGTGGGGGGGGGAGTTTCCGGGGGTGTGGGGGGGGAAGTTTCCGGGGGTGTGGGGGGGGGAGTTTCCGGGGGTGTGGGGGGGGGAGTTTCCGGGGGTGTGGGGGGGGGAGGTTCCGGGGGTGTGGGGGGGGGAGGTTCTGGGGGTGTGGGGGGGGAGGTTCCGGGGGTGTGGGGTGGGAGGTTCCGGGGGTGTGGGGGGGGAGGTTCTGGGGGTGTGGGGGGGGAGGTTCCGGGGGTGTGGGGGGGGGAGGTTCCGGGGGTGTGGGGGGGGGAGGTTCTGGGGGTGTGGGGGGGGGAGGTTCTGGGGGTGTGGGGGGGGGAGTTTCCGGGGTTGTGGGGGGGGAGGTTCTGGGGGTGTGGGGGGGGGGAGTTTCCGGGGGTGTGGGGGGGGGAGTTTCTGGGGTTGTGGGGGGGGAGTTTCCGGGGTTGTGGGGGGGGAGTTTCCGGGGGTGTGGGGGGGGGAGTTTCCGGGGTTGTGGGGGGGGAGTTTCCGGGGGTGTGGGGGGGGGAAGTTTCCGGGGAGGGAGGAGGGGGAGGCGAGGTTCCGGGGGGCGGAGGGGGTGGGAGGTTCCAGGGGGGAGGGTGTGAGGGGGGGGAGGTTCCAGCAGGGGGAGTTTTGGGGTGGGGGAGGGACTGAAGACCGGTGGGGGGAGGTTCCGGTGGGTAGGAGGGTGAGGTTCTGGGGGGAGGAACCGAGGACCTGGCTTGGGGAGGGCGGGGAGGGTGGTTCCGGGGATGGGCGGAGAGGTTCTCCCCCGGATCCTCAGTCCCTTCCCCCCCCAGGACTACCTGTGGAAATGTCTGTGTCTGAGGGTCCCTCCTGACTCAGGCCTCAGGCCTCCTTGTACACCTGACCATCGCCATGGACTGGGGCAGGAGCCGGGATTCACCGCTCCCCATTAACTACCCGGTCTCTGAGCAACGGTGGGGGGGCGGGCAGGGGGGGTTAACATTCTCTCTGGCACTTTTTTCTGTCGTTCCCGGCAACATCAGCTTTGCCCCCTCCCCTCCCCTGCCCTCCCCCACCTCTCCCCCCTATCCTCCACCTCTCCCCTCCCCTCCCCCTCCCCCACCCTACCTCTCCCCCTCCCCTCCGCTCCTCTCCCCTCCCCTCCCCCTCCCCTTCCTCTCCCCTCCCCTCCCCTCCCCCTCCCCTCCCCTGCCCCCACCCCACCTCTCCTCTCCCCTTCCCCCCACCCGACCTGTCCCCTCCCTCCCCTCCCCCACCTCTCCCCCCCATCCTCCACCTCTCCCCTCCCCTCCCCCACCCTACCTCTCCCCCTCCCCTCCGCTCCTCTCCCCTCCCCCTCCCCTTCCTCTCCCCTCCCCTCCCCTCCCCTCTCTCTCCCCTCCTCCTCCCCTTCGCTCCTCTCCCCTCCCTTCCCCCTCCCCTTCCTCTCCCCTCCCCTCCCTCTCCCCTCCCCCTCCCCTCCCCACCCCACTCCCCTCCCCTCCCTCTCCCCTCCCCTCCCCCTCCCTCTCCCCTCCCCTCCCCTCCCTCTCCCCTCCCCACCCTCTCCCCTCCCCCTCCCTCTCTCCTCCCCCTCCCTCCCCTCCCCTCCCTCTCCCCCTCCTCTCCCCTCCCCCTCCCCACCCTCCCCCTCCCCCCCCAGCGACAGGTCTGAGACACTGACTGTGCAGACGCCGGGCAGCGAAGGAGCTGTCCCCTCAGGAGAAGAGAGGGGCCTCCCACAATCGGTGTACCCCTGACTCCCGACACGCCCGCCCCGGGACCGGTGCCAACAGTCCGCGCTCCCATTGGCCGCGCTCCCATTGGTCGCGCTCCGACTGTCCGCGCTCCCATTGGTCGAGCTCCGACTGTCCGCGCTCCCATTGGTGACGCTCCAATTGGCACGCTTCCATTGGTCGCGCTCTGACTGTCCGCGCTCCGATTGGTCGCGCTCTGACAGTCCGCGCTCCCATTGGTCGCGCTCCGACAGTCCGCGCTCCCATTGGTCGCGCTCCGATTGGTCGCGCTCCGACAGTCCGCGCTCCCATTGGTCGCGCTCCGACAGTCTGCGCTCCCATTGGCCGTGGAGTCAGTGGGGAAGCTGCGGTGTTTCCTCCGCGGCCGGCCAGGCGGAGGGCAGGTCCTCGCCACCAACCCCCCCCGGACCCTCCGCCACTTCCCTCTTCCCCGCCAGCCCCCCGTGGGTGGCCTTGGGGCGGAGCGCGATCCTGGCGTGCAGCAGGCTGTGACTGGTGTCGGAGTGGGAGAGTGTGCAGTATTCGTCGCTGTAGGTATACCCACCGTCCGGCTCCGCCAGCAGGGCGGTGTTAGTCGGACCCTCGCCCAGTGGCCAGCTCACCGCCCCCTGTGGACCCTGCCCCACCGGCAGGAGCCCACCCAAACCACAGTCGCTGTCGCAGTGTTCCCGCAGCGCGGGGCAATAAAAGCTGCTGCTGAGACGGTTACTCTTCACGTACATGGTTCCCAAATCGGCGCTGTGATCGGTGCAGTGTGGGCCCAGGTCCAGGCCCGATGGGATGGGCTTCAGGTAGGAGATGTTTGAGACAGCTTCGACCCGGGGATTGAGGACCACCACAGCTTCACCTTCCAGGGGCCGCTTCACCTCCCTCAGCTCCTGCACACAGGCTCCCCCGGGACTGTGCAGGACGCTCCCTTGCTCATTCCGGATCCATTCCTAACACAGAGTCAAAATCAGAGAGTGTTTCTTCATTGCTTCTCCTCGCTGTCCCAACACCCCACAGGTGCTCTCCGCACTTACCCACTGGTGCCCCTATTGAAGGGCGAGAATCCCTCCCACCCCTTGGGGAACATCGTGAATCTGCGCTCAGCGTGTGTCCCCCCCACCACACACACACAGATGGGGGCCAGCGATGTATATGTGGACTGATAAACCTTTTGGATATGAGGGAATCCAGGGACACAGGGATCGGGTGGGAAAGTGGAGTTGAGTTGGAAGATCAGCCATGATCTCACTGAATGTCGGAGCAGGCTCGAGGGGCCGAATGGCCAACTCCTGCTCCTAGTTCTTATGCTCTTATGTAACTCAATTATACAGCACCAGGGTGCCAATATTCTGTCCCTCAGTCTGTCTGTGTGAGCGTGTGTTATATACAGTCTGACTCATCATTTTCAAATCCCTCCATGGCCCTCACCCCTCCCTATCTCTGTAATCTCCTCCAGCCCCACAACCCCCCCGAGATCTCTGCACTCCTCTAACTCTGCCCTCCTGAGCATCGCTGATTATAATCGCTCCACCATCCGTGGCCGTGCCTTCTGTTGCCTGGGCCCCAAGCTCTGGAACTCACTCACTAAACCTCTCCACCTCTCTACCTCTCTTTTCCTTCAAGACGCTCCTTAAAACCTCCCTCTTTCACCTGCGCTAATTTCTCCTTCTGTGCCTTGGTGTCAAAAGCCTTTTTATTGATACCTCTCTTGTTAAATACCTTGGGAGAATTTGTTATGTTGGAGACGCTATATAAATGCAAGTTGTTGTTGTGCTTGCCATGCGGCATTTGACTGGCGGGCCGGAGCCTGCCCTCCCCCACAGTCCCCACAGCTGCAGGAGTCACCGGGCAGTGAGCACCCTGCGAGCATCCTCCTCAGCCCGGGGGCTCTGGGGATCATTGCATAGGCCGGCCACCCACAGCACCGGCCCCGAGCCATCACCCACCTTCCACCTTCCACAGGGGGGGGGGCCCAGGGGCCTGGGGGGGGGCCCCGAGCCATCACCCACACACCCACCTTCCACGGGGGGGGCCCCGAGCCATCACCCACCTTCCCACCTTCCACAGGCGGGGGCCCAGGGGCCCGGGGTGGGGGCTCGGCCTGATGGTGGAGCACTGCTCTACGTACCTTGAAGTTCCCGTTGTGTTCACTGTAGAGCGGCTGGAAGAAGGAGGCGGGGTTCGGAATGTGGATCCACACCTTGCCCACAACACTAGCAATGGACAGAACCAGAGACAGACACAGTCAATTCACGTCACTCACATAAATATTCTCCAAATACCGAGAGGCAGCGGGCGGGGGATGGGGAGACGGTTTTGCTACTGACCGGGTTTGCAAGGTGCAGAGAATGTATTTCCAAATGTAAGCAGCAATCTGGAGAGGGTAACAGAACGATGGCGACAGAAGCAATATTCCATTACAAGGGTTGCTGGAATTTGGCATCCAATCCCACAGCTGGGTCAGTCACAGAGGGGAAATATTGCAGGGTTGGGGGAAAGGGCGGGGAGACGGGAGAGATGGTTCCTGAGCCTGGGGAGATCGGGAGAGAGGGTTCCTGGGCCTGGGGAAACCGGGAGAGATGGTTCCTGGGCCTGGGGAGACGGGAGAGACGGTTCCTGGGCCTGGGGAGATGGGAGAGATGGTTCCTGGGCCTGGGGAGATGGGAGAGATGGTTCCTGGCCCAGGGAGATGGGAGAGACGGTTCCTGGCCCGGGGAGACGGGAGAGATGGTTCCTGGGCCCAGGGAGATCGGGAGAGATGGTGCCTGGGCCCAGGGAAATCGGGAGAGACGGTTTCTGGGCCTGGCGGGACGGGAGAGACGGTTCCTGGCCCGGGGAGATGGGAGAGACGGTTCCTGGCCCAGGGAGACGGGAGAGACGGTTCCTGGCCCGGGGAGACGGGAGAAATTGTTCCTGGGCCTGGGGAGATGGGAGAGACGGTTCCTGGCCCTGGGAGATGGGAGAGATGGTGCCTGGGCCCAGGGAAATCGGGAGAGACGGTTTCTGGGCCTGGGGAGACGGGAGAGACGGTTCCTGGCCTGGGGAGATGGGAGAGACGGTTCCTGGCCTGGGGAGACGGGAGAGACGGTTTCTGGCCCGGGGAGACGGGAGAGACGGTTCCTGGCCCGGGGAGATGGGAGAGACGGTTCCTGGCCCGGGGAGACGGGAGAGATGGTTCCTGGGCCCGGGGAGACGGGAGAGACGTTACCTGGCCCAGCGAGATGGGAGAGATGGTTCCTGGCCCGGGGAGACGGGAGAGGCGGTTCCTGGCCCAGGGAGATGGGAGAGACGGTTCCTGGCCCAGGGAGATGGGAGAGATGGTTCTTGGGCCCGGGGAGACGGGAGAGACGGTTCCTGGCCCAGGGAGATGGGAGAGACGGTTCCTGGCCCAGCGAGATGGGAGAGATGGTTCCTGGGCCCAGGGAGATCGGGAGAGACGGTTCCTGGCCCAGGGAGACGGGAGAGACGGTTCCTGGCCCAGGGAGATGGGAGAGACGGTTCCTGGCCTGGGGAGACGGGAGAGACGGTTCCTGGCCCAGGGTGACGGGAGAGACGGTTCCTGGGCCTGGGGAGATGGGAGAGACGGTTCCTGGTCCAGGGAGATGGGAGAGACGGTTCCTGGCCCAGGGAGATGGGAGAGATGGTTCCTGGCCCAGGGAGATGGGAGAGATGGTTCCTGGCCCAGGGAGACGGGAGAGACGGTTCCTGGCCCAGGGAGATGGGAGAGATGGTTCCTGGGCCCGGGGAGATGGGAGAGACGGTTCCTGGCCCAGGGAGATGGGAGAGATGGTTCCTGGCCCAGGGAGATGGGAGAGACGGTTCCTGGCCTGGGGAGACGGGAGAGACGGTTCCTGGCCCAAGGAGATGGGAGAGACGGTTCCTGGCCCAGGGAGATGGGAGAGACGGTTCCTGGCCAGGGGAGACGGGAGAGACGGTTCCTGGCCCAGGGAGATGGGAGAGACGGTTCCTGGCCCAGGGAGATGGGAGAGACGGTTCCTGGCCCAGGGAGACGGGAGAGACGGTTCCTGGCCCAGGGAGATGGGAGAGACGGTTCCTGGGCCCGGGGAGACGGGAGAGACGGTTCCTGGCCCAGGGAGATGGGAGAGACGGTTCCTGGCCCAGGGAGATGGGAGAGACGGTTCCTGGCCCAGGGAGACGGGAGAGACGGTTCCTGGCCCAGGGAGATGGGAGAGATGGTTGCGGGGTTGACCAGGACAGGCTTACCGTGACGGAATCCTGAAGTAAAGAGATATGAAAATGATGAGAGCGACGGTGAGCGGGGCCAGAATTACCAGGAACAGGCGGCTGGCTTTGGAAGGATTGATCACGGCTGTGAAGGAAAGAACAGAAATAAAGAATTTATTGATGGAGTAACTCATGGGCCCAACTTCACAGGAGAAAATGTGTGTGATGGGGTAAGTGGGGAGCTGGGGCTGAGATGCTGTGTGGATCGCTGCACTTTCCTCCATCACTCAGTTCGCCCTGTAGGCTGAGACACAACACACAGATTCCCTCAAACATGCGTTTTGAGAAATTTCACGTTGTCAAAATGTGTTCATTAATTCACTGTGTCAACACTCCAGTGTAAGCTACAGTACAGAGTAACGCTCCCTCTACACTGTCCCATCAAACACTCCCAGGGCAGGTACAGCAGGGGGTTAGATACAGAGTAAAGCTCCCTCTACACTGTCCCATCAAACACTCCCAGGTCAGGTACAGGGGGTTAGACACAGAGTAAAGCTCCCTCTACACTGTCCCATCAAACACTCCCAGGGCAGCTACAGCAGGGGGTTGGATACAGAGTAAAGCTCCCTCTACACTGTCCCATCAAACACTCCCAGGGCAGGTACAGGGGGTTAGATACAGAGTAAAGCTCCCTCTACATTGTCCCATCAAACACTCCCAGGGCAGGTACAGCACAGGTTAGATAGAGAGTAAAGCTCCCTCCACACTGTCCATCAAACACTCCCAGGGAAGGTACAGGGGGTTAGATACAGAGTAAAGCTCCCTCAACATTGTCCCAGCAAACACTCCCAGGGCAGGAAGAGCACGGGTTAGATACAGAGTAAAGCTCCCTCTACACTGTCCATCAAACTTTCCCAGGGCAGGTACAGCACAGGTTAGATACAGAGTAAAGCTCCCTCTACACTGTCCCATCAAACACTCCCAGGGCAGGTACAGCACGGGATTAGATACAGAGTAAAGCTCCCTCCACACTGTCCCATGAAACACTCCCAGGGTAGGTACAGCACGGGGTTCGATACAGAGTAAAGCTCCCTCTACACTGTCCCATCAAACACTCCCAGGGCAGGTACAGCACGGGGTTAGACACAGAGTAATGCTCCCTCTACACTGTCCCATCAAACACTCCCAGGTCAGGTACAGCACGGGTTAGATACAGAGTAAAGCTCCCTCTACACTGTCCCATCAAACACTCCCAGGGCAGGTACAGGGGGTTAGATACAGAGTAAAGCTCCCTCTACACTGTCCCATCAAACACTCCCAGGGCAGGTACAGCATGGTTTAGATACAGAGTAAAGCTCCCTCTACACTGTCCCATCAAACACTCCCAGGGCAGGTACAGCATGGGGTTAGATACAGAGTAAAGCTCCCTCTACACTCTCCCATCAAACACTCCCAGGGCAGGTACAGCACGGGTTAGATACAGAGTAAAGCTCCCTCTACACTGTCCCATCAAACACTCCCAGGGCAGGTACAGGGGGTTAGATACAGAGTAAAGCTCCCTCTACACTGTCCCATCAAACACTCCCAGGGCAGGTACAGCACGGGTTAGATACAGAGTAAAGCTCCCTCTACACTGTCCCATCAAACACTCCCAGGCAGGTACAGGGGGTTAGATACAGAGTAAAGCTCCCTCTACACTGTCCCATCAAACACTCCCAGGGCAGGTACAACACGGTTTAGATACAGATCGTTCCGCTAAATGGAAAGAACAAACTAAACATTAATGAGACTCCATGGATGAATAAAGCCGCAAGGGAACAACTGAGGGTAAGGAAAGAGATATACATTAAATACATCGACAACAGGGGAGCGCATGATAAGGGAGAATGCAAATAGATTCGGAGAGAAGTCACAAAACAATTAGGAAGGCAAAGAGGAACTATGCAATTAATTTATCAAGGAACATAAAGCAAGATAATAAAATATTTTACAGGCACATCAATAACAACAGGAAGGTTGGGATGGGAATTGGGCATTGGGGGTAGACAGGATAATACCACACGTAATGATAGGGAGATGGCAGAAATATTAAATCATTATTTTGCTTCAGTATTTACCGGGGAGATAGAACAGGTGGACATGACATTGGATGGTGAGATTAGTAATGAGATAAATACATTTTAAATAAAAAGAGGGGATATAATAAATAAATAATCAAACTCAAAGAAGATAAAACCCTTAGTATAGATGGATTGCATCCACACATTTTAAAAGAATCTAGGGAGGAGAAAGCAGAGGCATAACTACACATATTTAATAATTCTTTAGAAAAGGGTGTAGTGCCAGAGGACTGGTGGATAGCTAACGTAATACCTATATTGAAGAAGGGGGAGAGAATATGTCCAGGGAATTATAGACCAGTCAGTGTAACATCGGTGGTAGGAAAAATAATGGAATCCCTGCTAAAGGAGAAAATAGAGGAACATCTAGAAACCACAAGTATAATAATAAATAGTCAGCATGGATTTCAAAAGGGAAAGTCTTGTTTGACCAATCTCATTGAATGTTTTGAAGAGCTTACAGAGAGAGTAAACAATGGTAATGCAGTAGATGTAATTTATCTAGATTTTCAAAAGACCTTCGATAAGGTACCACATAATAGACTGATGAACAAGGTCAGAGAATGCAGAGTCAGGGGACAAGTAACAGAATGGATCGCTAGCTGGCTTCAAGACTAAAAGCAGGGAGTAGGGGTAAAGGGAGCTATTCACAGTGGCAGAAGGTGGGTGGTGGTGTTCCACAGGGATCAGTGCTGGGACCACTGGTCACAATTTATATTAACCATTTATACTTTGGAATCAGTAACACAATTTCTAAATTTGTGGATGACACCAAATTGGGGGATAGTCAATACTGAGGGGACTGTAACACATTACAGGGGGACATTAATAAACTCGCAGAATGAGCATATAATGGGCAAATGTTCAACACGGATAAATGTGAGGTATTACATTTGGATCTGAAGAATAGGGAGGTCACATTACTTGGAGGGATCTCGGAGTACAAATACACAACTCACTAAAAGTTGTGACACAGGCTATAATAAAGCAAACCAAGCACTAGGGTTTATTTCTAGAGGTACAGAATTGAAAAGTAGGGAAGTTATGCTAAACCTGTATCTAACCTTGGTTAGACCGCACTTGGTACAGTTCTGGTCACCATATTATAAAAAGGATATAGAGGCACTGGAGAGGGTGCAGAGAAGGTTTACAAGGATGATACCAGAAATGCGAGGGTATACATATCAGGAAAGGACGAACAGGCTGGGTCTCTTATTGGAAGTCTCAAAGCGCTTTACAGCCAATGAAGTACTTTTGGAGTGCAGTCACTGTTGTAATGTGGGAAACGCGGCAGCCAATTTGTGCACAGCAAGATCCCACACACAGCAATGTGCAGATAATCTGTTTTTTTTGTTATTGAGGGATAAATATTGGCCAGGAAACCAGGGATAACTCCCCTGATCTTCTTTGAAATACGTCCACTTGAGAGAGCAGACAGGGTCTCAGTTTAAAGTTTCATCCAAAAGATGGCACCTCCGGCAGTGCAGCACTCCCTCAGCACTGCACTGGAGTGTCAGCCTGGATTTTTTGTATTCAAGTCCCTGGAGTGGGACTTGAACCCACAACCTTTGGACTCAGAGGTGAGAGTGCTGCCCACTAAGCCAGAACTGACACTGAGGTGACAGCGAGAGAGACAGATAGACAGAGAGAGAGAACAAGGGAGAGTCAGAGTGAGAGAGACAGCGAGAGGGAGAGAGAGAGAGACAGATAGACAGAGAGAGAGAATGAGGGAGAGTCAGGGTGAGAGAGACGAGAGGGAGAGAGAGAGAGAGACAGATAGACAGAGAGAGAGAATGAGGGAGAGTCAGAGTGAGAGAGATGAGAGGGAGAGAGAGAGAGAGAGAGAGACAGATAGACAGAGAGAGAGAACGAGGGAGAGTCAGAGTGAGAGAGACGAGAGGGAGAGAGAGAGAGAGAGAGACAGATAGACAGAGAGAGAGAATGAGGGAGAGTCAGGGTGAGAGAGACGAGAGGGAGAGAGAGAGAGAGATAGATAGACAGAGAGAGAGAATGAGGGAGAGTCAGAGTGAGAGAGACAGCGAGAGGGAGAGAGAGAGAGAGAGAAAGACAGATAGAATGAGGGAGAGTCAGAGTGAGAGAGACAGCGAGAGGGAGAGAGAGAGAGAGAGAGAGAGACAGATAGACAGAGAGAGAGAACGAGGGAGAGTCAGGGTGAGAGAGACGAGAGGGAGAGAGAGAGAGAGACAGATAGACAGAGAGAGATAATGAAGGAGAGTCAGAGTGAGAGAGACAGCGAGAGGACGAGAGACAGATAATATTCCAAGGCAGCAGTATACTTGCCAGGGTCGGTCTTCCATTTGACGTCTGAGCTCCATGTGCTCCAGCTGCCCCGATAATTGACACTTTCCTGAGGTCTGCTGCGAACTCGCGCTGTGTATTTGGTGTCTGGGTCCAGTTCTGTTTCCTCGATGGCAAGGTGTCGGATATCATTCGTCTTACTCTTCACCTTTGCATCCTAGAGGGAATAAAAGAGATTCGAGTAAAATAGAGCAGGGGATAGAAAATTACCTTGAAGCAGAGAATACAGTGCTCATAAATGGGAACTTGTCAGAGCAGCGCCACCCCTGGTGGGAGGTTTCATTACAATGTGACAGGTTTACATAGGAGTTTCTAATGTAAATATACAAATAAGCCAAATGCAGATGTCATGTATGTGACCACAATGTAACACCACTATTACTGTATACAATCAACCTAGATGCACACCTTGACCACAAGGTGTGAACTTGTGGGAGACACTCCTTACCTGATCACACAGGTATAAAAAGGGAGGTCCCACGCAGGGTCATCGTCTTTGGAGTCCTGTGAATAAAGAGCTAAGGTCACAGAGTGACCTTGTCCCCAGAATGTGCCTTGTGTGGTTTTATACTGTAGAGTAAGGACTTTACATTGGCGACGAGAAACGGGAATTCACGACCCACGAGAATGGCCACCGGTAGCACAGAGGAACGGTCCTGTGTTGGGGAAGACTGGGACGATTTTGTTGAGAGGCTTCAGCAAAGCTTCGTTACGAAAGACTGGCCGGGGGATGCAGCGGGCGACAAGCGACGGGCTCATCTCCTGACCAGCTGCGGACTACAGACACACGCGCTCATGAAGGACTTACTAGCACCCGAAAAGCCGGCGGACAAAATCTTTGAAGAACTTAGCAAATTGATCGGGGAGTACCTCAAACCGGCGAGTAGCATACATATGGCCCGACACAGATTCTACACCCACCGACGTGGTGAAGGACAGAGCATACCGGACTTCGTAGCGGACCTCCGGCGTTTGGCCAGCCTCTGTAAGTTCACAGACGCCTGCAGGGGGGAGATGCTAAGGGACTTCTTTATTGAGGGCATCGGTCATGCGGGAATTTTCCGCAAATTAATTGAGACCAAGGATTTGACCTTGGAAGCGGTGGCGTGATAGCGCAAACTTTCATGGCGGGGGAGGAAGAGACGAAAATAATATACACGCGCAATTCTGCCTCTAACGCAGCGATGGATCAGGGAGTCAACATCATCAATGCTACTCAGAGCCCCGCAGGCAGGCAGGGGCAGTCCGACACTCCCCAGGCAGCAATAGACCCCAGAGTAGGACTTCAACAGAGACAATGGCAGGCTGAACGGACATTCACGCCATCACAGTGGACAATGCGGCCCGGGATGGGGCCATTGACACCCACTAATAGGGTACTTAAGACCAGTCAAAGGGATAGTCAGTGCGGAATGCCTGGCCATAGTCCCTTTGTTCCCAACAATGGAAACTTTAACTCATGCTGGAGGTGTGGGGGAAAATACTCAGCTAGATCTTGCAGATTTCAACAGTTTGTCTGCAGGAACTGCAATCTCAGTGGCCACTTAGCTCGAATGTGCAGGAAGCCTGCAACCAGACTAATATATGAGGCGGATGAACCTGAAGAGGATTCTTTGAGGCAGGATGACTTTTGGGGCAAATCGATGGATGCCGAGGTTCAGCGGGTCCATGTGGCGAATATTCACAGTTCACACACCAAAACGCCACCAATGATGATGAGGGTTTTATTAAACGGTATCCCTGTACGCATGGAGCTGGACACTGGGGCCAGCCAGTCACTCATGGGCTTTCAGCAATTTGAGAAGCTATGGCCACTTAAAGCCAGTAGACCCAAATTAGCACGTATTGAGACAAAATTACGGACTTACACCAAATAAATCATTCCGGTGCTAGGCAGTGCAATGTTGGCTGTCACACACAATGTGTTAGTGAATCGGCTGCCGCTCTGGATTGTCCCGGGCAATGGTCCCGCACTGTTGGAAGGAGCTGGTTCGCCGAGATGAACTGGAAATGTGAGGATGTTCATGCAATGTCATCTGTGGAGCAAAGTTCGTGCTCACAAGTCCTTCAACAATTCGATTCACTATTCCAACCTGGCGTCGGGACATTCAAAGGCACTAAAGTAGTGATACACATCACCCCGGACACTAGGCCAGTGCACCACAAAGCCAGAGCGGTGCTGTATGTGATGCGGAAAAAGATCGAGAGCGAATTAGACCATTTGCTGAGAGAGGGCATCATCTCGCCCGTTGAATTCAGCGACTGGGCGAGCCCCATCATTCCCGTCCTAAAAGCGGATGGCTCTGTCAGGATCTGTGGCGACTACAAGGCCACCATCAATCGGGTGTCCCTACAAGATCAATACCCACTCCCAAGAACGGAGGACCTCTTCACCACGCTGGCAGGCGGCAAGCTGTTCACCAAGTTGGACCTCACTTCAGCCTATATGACCCAGGAACTGGCCGAGGAATCCAAACTACTGACCACCATCACCACGCACAAGGGACTGTTTGTGTATAACAGGTGCCCGTTTGGCATTCGATCAACAGCCACGATTTTTCAATGTAACATGGAAAGCCTGCTTAAATCCATTCCGAGAACGATCGTATTCCAGGACGACATCCTCATCACGGGTCGAGATACCGAGGAACACCTCCACAACCTGGAGGAGGTGCTATGCCGACTGGACCGGGTAAGCCTGTGACTCAAGAAGTCTAAATGTGTGTTTTTGCCTCCTGAGGTTGAGTTTCTGGGCAGGAGGGTTGCTGCAGATGGGATTTGGCCCACCGAATCCAAAACAGAGGCGATTCGACGAGCACCCAGGCCCTGCAACACATCGGAGCTGCGTTCATTCCTGGGACTGTTGAACTATTTCGGGAACTTTCTGCCGAATGTGAGCACGTTGTTGGAGCCGCTACACGTGCTCCTGTGTAAGGGTTGCGATTGGTTTTGGGGGGACTGTCAGGAACAGGCTTTTGATCAGGCACGAAACCTACTTTGTTCAAACAAGTTGTTGACCCTGTACGACCCCTGTAAAAAATTGGTTCTGACTTGTGATGCATCATCCTATGGGGTTGGGTGCGTGTTGCAGCAGGGCAATGCTGAGGGTCAACTACAACCTGTGGCTTATGCCTCCAGGTCGCTCTCTCAAGCAGACCGGGGATATGGGATGGTCGAGAAGGAAGCGCTTGCATGTGTCTACGGTGTAAAAAAAATGCATCAGTACCTCTTTGGTCGGAAGTTTGAATTAGAAACGGACCACAAGCCATTAACATCCCTGTTGTCAGACAGCAAGGCTGTCAATGCTAACGCATCAGCTCGCATACAGCGATGGGCTCTCACGCTAGCGGCCTATGACTACTCCATCCGGCACCGGCCCGGCACTGAAAATTGCGCTGACGCGCTCAGCAGGCTCCCACTGGCCACCACTGAGGGGGCAGCTGAGCAAAGCGCTGAGATGGTCATGGCTGTCGACGCCTTTGACAGCGCAGGCTCCCCCATCACAGTCCGCCAGATCAAAATCTGGACAAACAGAGATCCCCTCCTATCCCTGATTAAGAAATGTGTCCTGACTGGGGATTGGGTGCCCGCACACGGAGCGTGCCCTGAGGAGGTCAGACCGTTCCACAGACGGATGGATGAGCTCTCCATCCAAGCCAACTGCCTACTATGGGGCAGCTGGGTAGTTATGCCCCAGAAGGGCAGGGAGGCATTCATCAGGGAACTCCACAGCGAGCACCCAGGCATTGTGCTGATGAAGGCCATTGCCCGGTCACACGTTTGGTGGCCTGGAATTGATTCAGACCTGGAACACTGTGCACAGGTGCACAACATGTGCCCAACTGGGTAATGTCCCCAGGGAGGCCCCGCTCAGCCCGTGGCCCTGGCCCACCAGGCCATGGTCACGCATTCAGGTTGACTACGCGGGCCTGTTCATGGGTAAGATGTTCCTTATTGTGATAGATGCGTACTCGAAATGGATCGAGTGCATCATTCTGAATTCACCACCGTGGAAAGCCTACGTGTGATCTTTGCAACCCACGGCTTGCCGGGCATCCTGGTTAGTGATAATGGCCCATGTTTCACAAGCTACGAATTCCGAGAGTTTATGTCGGGCAATGGCATCAATCACGTCAGGACTGCGCTGTTCAAGCCGGCCTCCAATGGCCAGGTGGAACGTGTGGTCCAAATCATTAAGCAAGGTATGCTCAGGATTCAAGGACCCTCCCTACAATGCCGCCTATCACGCCTCCTGCTGGCCTATAGATCCCGACCGCACTCGCTCACGGGGGTCCCGCCCGCAGAGCTACTCATGAAACGAACACTCAAAACTCGGTTGTCCCTCATTCACCCAGTCCTGACCGGCATAGTTGAGGGCAAGCGCCATTCTCAAAACGAGTACCATGACCGAAATTCGAGGGGGAGGTGTATAGAAGTAAATGATCCTGTATTCATCCTCAATCACGCCATGGGGCCCAAATGGCTTGAGGGCACTGTAATTGACAAAGAGGGGAAGAGGGTCATCGTGGTAAAACTCAACAATGGTCAGATGTGCCGTAAGCATCTGGACCAAGTAAAAAAAAGGTTCAGCATGGACACGGAGGAACCTGAAGAAGACCATGAGATGGAGCTCACCACACCGCCAGTGAACGAGCAACAAGAGCAATCAGAAGAATGCACAGTCCCTGTGGTCAGCCCGGACAGGCCGGAATCACCACAGGTGACAGACACTCACATCAGTGTCCAACAACCAGAGCCCCAACTGCGGCGCTCCACGAGGGAGCGTAGACCACCTGAAAGACCAAACCTACGATCCCAATAAGACTTTGGGGGGGGAAGTGATGTCATGTATGTAACCACAATGTAACACCACTGTATCACTGTGTACACTCAACCTAGATGCACACCTTGACCACAAGGGGTGAACTTGTGGGAGACACTCCTTACCAGATCATACAGGTATAAAAATGGAGGTCCCACACAGGGTCATCGTCTTTGGAGTCCTGTGAATAAAGAGTTAAGGTCACAGAGTGACCTTGTTCCCAGAATGTGCCTCGTGTGGTTTCATGCTGTAGAGTAAGGACTTTACACTGCCCTTGTCCTTCTAGGTGGTAGAGGCCACGGGTTTGGGAGGTGCTGCCGAAGAAGCCTTGGCGAGTTGCTGCAGTGCATCTTGTAGATGGTGCACACTGCAGCCACGGTGCACCGGCGGTGGAGGGACCTACACGGTGTGCCGGCGGTGGAGGGACCTACACGGTGTGCCGGTGGTGGAGGGACCTACACGGTGTGTCGGCGGTGGAGGACCTACACGGTGCACCGGTGGTGGAGGACCTACACGGTGTGCCGGCGGTGGAGGGACCTACACGGTGTGCCGGTGGTGGAGGGACCTACACGGTGTGCCGGCGGTGGAGGACCTACACGGTGCACCGGCGGTGGAGGACCTACACGGTGTGCCGCTGGTGGAGGGACCTACACGGTGTGCCGGCGGTGGAGGACCTACACGGTGCACCGGCGGTGGAGGACCTACACGGTGTGCCGGCGGTGGAGGGACCTACACGGGGTGCCGGCGGTTGAGGGACCTACACGGTGTGCCGGCAGTGGAGGGACCTACACGGTGTGCCGGCGGTGGAGGACCTACACGGTGTGCCGGCGGTGGAGGGACCTACACGGTGTGCCGGCGGTGGAGGACCTACACGGTGTGCCGGCGGTGGAGGGACCTACACGGTGTGCCGGTGGTGGATGGACCTACACGGTGTGCCGGCGGTTGAGGGACCTACACGGTGTGCCGGCGGTGGAGGGACCTACATGGTGTGCCGGCGGTTGAGGGACCTACACGGTGTGCCGGCGATGGAGGGACCTACACGGTGTGCCGGCGGTGGAGGGACCTACACGGTGTGCCGGCGGTGGAGGGACCTACATGGTGCACCGGCGGTGCTTCGTGGGATGGTGATTATAAGTGTTCCTTCAATAACCTGGCAGTGAGCTGTGACAGGGAGTCACCTACCTCTCTTGTATTCCTGCTCCAGTACTCGAGTTCATGCTCCAGACAGTTTGTCAAATAGTTTTCTGCATCAATGTTCTGCCATGTGATGTTAACCTGCCGTGAGGTGGAGTTCACTGTCACAGACAGTCGCTGAGGGGGCTTCAGTTGGACTGCAAGATATGAATGGTCCAGAGTTAGGCAAAGAGATATCAGATACTTCCACATGAAGGAAATAAAGCTCTGTTCAGAGTGACATGGAGAAAATGATATTTGTTTTGTGTATTAAGGGAACAGTTGATAGCACTGAGAGGTGAAACTCTGCCCGTTTCAGGCATTCAGTTCCAGCATTAAACACTTCCAGAGAAAGCACAAGACAGCCAGGTAGAGAGTAAAGCTACACTACCACTTTAAATCTAAACTTCCTGTTATGGAGGGGGTACCACTTTAAATATATTCCTGTTATGGAGAGAGTACCATTTTAAATATATACTTACTATTGTGTTCCTAACACAGATGAGGCTGCACACAGGGAGGTTAAAGTAACAGTGACCTCAGTCTTTATTAAGTCACTCCAGAGTGAGGAACAGGCCTTAGGGGTCGGCTTATATACGGTGCTCCCAAGGGATGCTGGGATCCCTTGGGACTTCAGGGGATGCGCTCCCTGGTGGCGGAACATGGGAGTGCATGCTTTACTGATACACAACATCACTCCCCCCCAAAGACAAACTGAAAACTATTTACAAGGTGAGGCGGTCGGGAGCCTTTCTTTCCCTGGTGGACCGCCTCGGTACAAATGTCTGTTCTGGTGTGTTGGCTGTGCCCTCGCTGGGCTGGTGTGTTGTTGGCCCTGCAGGGCTGCTGGGTGAGCCTGGCCTTGCTGGGCTGTTGGGCGTGATGGGTTCGATTTCCTGGTCCGGGGTGGTGTTGTTGATCCTTTGGGTGTGTGTTGTGGGCTCGAAAAAGGTGGTGTCTGCTGTGGGTTGTTCAGGGCAGTCTGTGAACCGCAGCCTCGTTTGGTCCAGGTGCTTTCTGCAAATTTGTCCATTGTCTAGTTTGACTACAAACACCCTATTCCCTTCTTTAGCTATCACCGTGTCCGCGATCCACTTGGGACCATGTCCATAGTTTAGCACTTACACAGGGTCATTCAGATCAATTTCCCGTGACACAGTGGCGCGACCATCGTTTACATTTTGTTGCTGCCGCCTGCTCTCTACCTGATCATGCAGGTCGGGGTGAACCAGCGAGAGTCTGGTTTTAAGTGTCCTTTTCATGAGTAGCTCAGCCGGGGGCGCCCCTGTGAGCGAGTGGGGTCTCGTGCGGTAGCTGAGCAGTACTCGGGACAGGCGGGTTTGGAGTGAGTCTTCTGTGACTCGTTTAAGGCTCTGTTTGATGGTTTGTACTGCCCGCTCTGCCTGCCCATTGGAGGCTGGTTTAAACGGGGCCGAGGTGACATGTTCGATCCCATTGCGGGTCATGAATTCTTTAAATTCGTCACTGGTGAAACTTGGCCCGTTGTCAAAGGAAAAGGAAATCATGCTTGACAAATTTTCTGGAATTTTTTGAGGATGTTTCCAGTAGAGTGGACAAGGAGGAACCAGTTGATGTGGTGTATTTGGACTTTCAGAAGGCTTTCGACAAGGTCCCACACAAGAGATTAATGTACAAAGTTAAAGCACATGGGATTGGGGGTAGTGTGCTGACGTGGATTGAGAACTGATTGTCAGACAGGAAGCAAAGAGTAGGAGTAAATGGGTACTTTTCAGAATGGCAGGCAGTGACTAGTGGGGTACCGCAAGGTTCTGTGCTCGGGCCCCAGCTGTTTACATTGTACATTAATGATTTAGATGTGGGGATTAAATGTAGTATCTCCAAATTTGCGGATGACACTAAGTTGGGTGGCAGTGTGAGCTGCGAGGAGGATGCTATGAGGCTGCAGAGTGACTTGGATAGGTTAGGTGAGTGGGCAAATGCATGGCAGATGAAGTATAATGTGGATAAATGTGAGGTTGTCCACTTTGGTGGTAAAAACAGAGAAACAGACTATTATCTGAATGGTGACAGATTAGGAAAAGGGGAGGTGCAACGAGACCTGGGTATCATGGTACATCAGTCATTGAAGGTTGGCATGCAGGTACAGCAGGCGGTTAAGAAAGCAAATGGCATGTTGGCCTTCATAGCAAGGGGATTTGAGTACAGGGGCAGGGAGGTGTTACTACAGTTGTACAGGGCCTTGGTGAGGCCACACCTTGAATATTGTGTACAGTTTTGGTCTCCTAACTTGAGGAAGGACATTCGTGCTATTGAGGGAGTGCAGCGAAGGTTCACCAGACTGATTCCCGAGATGGCGGGACTGACATATCAAGAAAGACTGGATCAACTGGGCTTGTATTCACTGGAGTTCAGAAGAATGAAAGGGGATGTCATAGAAACGTTTAAAATTCTGACGGGTTTAGACAGGTTAGATGCAGGAAGAATGTTCCCAATGTTGGGGAAGTCCAGAACCAGGGGTCACAGTCTAAGGATAAGGGGTAAGCCATTTAGGACCGAGATGAGGAGAAACTTCTTCACCCAGAGAGTGGTGAACCTGTGGAATTCTCTACCACAGAAAGTTGTTGAGGTCAATTCACTAAATATATTCAAAAAGGAGTTAGATGTAGTCCTTACTACTAGGGGGATCAAGGGGTATGGTGAGAAAGCAGGAATGGGGTACTGAAGTTGCATGTTCAGCCATGAATTCATTGAATGGCGGTGCAGGCTAGAAGGGCCGAATGGCCTACTCCTGCACCTATTTTCTATGTTTCTATGTTTCTATGTCACTGATCAGTATGTCAGGCAGGCCGTGGGTGGCAAACATGGCCCTCAGGCTTTCAATGGTGGCGGTGGCGGTGCTTCCCGACATTATTTCACATTCAATCGATTTTGAAAAAGCATCCACCACCACCAGGAACATTTTATCGAGAAACAGGCCCGCATAGTCGACATGGATCCTCGACCATGGTCTGGAGGACCAGGACCACAAACTTAGTGGTGCCTCTCTGGGCGCGTTACTCAACTGAGCACACACGCTGCATTGTCGTACACAGGACTCTAAGTCAGAGTCGATACCGGGCCACCACACGTGGGATCTGGCTATCGCTTTCATCATTACTATACCCGGGTGTGTGCTGTGGAGATCCGAGATGAACGTCTCCCTGCCCTTTTTTGGTAGCATTATGCGGTTACCCCACAACAGGCAGTCTGCCTGAATGGACAGCTCGTCCTTTCGCCGCTAGAACGGCTTGATTAGCTCTTGCATTTCAACGGGGATGCTGGCCCTGCTCCCATGCAGTACACGGTTTTTTACTTGGGACAGCAGAGGATCTTGGCTGGTCCAAGTCCTAATCTGGTGGGCCGTGACAGGTGATTTATCATTTTCAAACGCTTCCATGACCATCAACAAGTTTGCAGACTGCGCCATTTCCACCCCCGTGATGGGCAATGGTAGCCGACTGAGAGCATGCGCACAGTTCTCGGTGCCTGGTCTGTGGCGGATGGTATAGTTATACGCTGATAGCGCGAGTGCCCACCTTTGTATGCGGGCTGAGGCATTAGTATTTATCTCCTTGTTTTCAGCGAACAGGGATATGAGGGGCTTGTGATCGGTTTCCAGCTTAAATTTGAGGCCAAACAGGTACTGATGCATTTTCTTTACCCCGAACACACACGCTAATGCCTCTTTCTCAATCATGCTGTAGGCCCTCTCGGCCTTAGACAAGCTCCTGGAAGCATAGGCGACAGGTTGCAACTTCCCCGCAACGTTAGCTTGTTGTAATACACACACGACTCCGTACGATGACGCATCACATGCTAGCACAAGTCTATTACATGGGTTATACAATACAAGCAGCTTGTTGGAGCATAAAATGTTTCTGGCTTTCTCAAAAGCAATTACTTGTTTTTTTCCCCATACCCAGTTCTCACCTTTACACAATAACACATGTAGGGGCTCTAAAAGGGTGCTTAACCCCAGTAGGAAGTTACCAAAATAGTTGAGGAGTCCCAGGAACGACCGCAGCTCCGTGACGTTCTGTGGCCTGGGCGCGTTCCTGATAGCCTCTGTCTTGGCGTCTGTGGGCCGAATGCCGTCTGCCGCGATCTTTCTCCCCAAAAACTCCACTTCTGTTGCCATGAAGATGCATTTCGACCTCTTCAGCCGCAGCCCTACACGATCCAGTCGCTGGAGGTTCTCCTCCAGGTTTTGTAGGTGCTCGGCGGTGTCCCGACCTGTGACCAATATATCGTCCTGAAAAACCACCGTGTGTGGTACCGACTGGACTAGGCTCTCCATGTTTCTCTGGAAGATTGCTGCAGCCGACCGAATTCCAAATGGGCATCTGTTATTGAACAGTCCCTTGTGTGTGTTGATTCAGGTGAGGCCCTTCGAAGACTCCTCCAGCTCTTGCGTCATGTAGGCCGAAGTCATAAGAACATAAGAACATAAGAATTAGGAACAAGAGTAGGCCATCTAGCCCCTCGAGCCTGCTCCGCCATTCAACAAGATCATGGCTGATCTGGCCGTGGACTCAGCTCCACTTACCTGCCCGCTCCCTGTAACCCTTAATTCCCTTATTGGTTAAAAATCTATCAATCTGTGACTTGAATACATTCAATGAGCTAGCCTCAACTGCTTCCTTGGGCAGAGAATTCCACAGATTCACAACCCTCTGGGAGAAGAAATTCCTTCTCAACTCGGTTTTAAATTGGCTCCCCCGTATTTTGAGGCTGTGCCCCTTAGTTCTAGTCTCCCCGACCAGTGGAAACAACCTCTCTGCCTCGATCTTGTCTATTCCTTTCATTATTTTAAATGTTTCTATAAGATCACCCCTCATCCTTCTGAACTCCAACGTGTAAAGACCCAGTCTACTCAATCTATCATCATAAGGTAACTCCCTCATCTCCGGAATCAGCCTAGTGAATCGTCTCTGTACCCCCTCCAAAGCTAGTATATCCTTCCTTAAGTAAGGTGACCAAAACTGCACGCAGTACTCCAGGTGCGGCCTCACCAATACCCTATACAGTTGCAGCAGGACTTCGCTGCTTTTGTACTCCATCCCTCTCGCAATGAAGGCCAACATTCCATTCGCCTTCCTGATTACCTGCTGCACCTGCAAACTAACTTTTTGGGATTCATGCACAAGGACCCCCAGGTCCCTCTGCACCGCAGCATGTTGTAATTTCTCCCCATTCAAATAATATTCCCTTTTACTGTTTTTTTTCCCCAAGGTGGATGACCTCACCCTTTCCGACATTGTATTCCATCTGCGAAACCTTAGTCCATTCGCTTAACCTATCCAAATCTCTTTGCAGCCTCTCTGTGTCCTCTATACAACCCGCTTTCCCACTAATCTTTGTGTCAGGTCGAGCTTGGTGAACATCTTGCCTCCTGCCAGCGTCGCAAATCGGTCATCTGCCTTAGGTAGTGGGTATTGGTCCTGTAGCGAGAAACGATTAATAGTTATTTTATAATCGCCGCAAATCCTGACCGTGCCATCACTTTTGAGTACTGGAACAATCGGGCTGGCCCACTCGCTGAATTCCACTGGGGAGATGATGCCCTCGCGTTGCAGCCTGTCCAGCTCGATTTCCACTCTCTCCCTCATCATGTAAGGTACCGCTCATGCTTTGTGGTGAATGGGTCATGCCTCTGGGACCAAGTTGATCCGCACCCTTGCCCTGGAAAAGTTTCCAATGCCTGGCTCAAAAAGGGAAGGAAATTTGTTAAGAACCTGGGTACATGAGGCCTCATAGACATGTGATAGCACTCAGATGTCATCCCAGTTCCAGTGGATTTTGCCCAGCCAGCTCCTTCCAAGCAGTGTGTAGCCATCGCCCGGGACAATCCAGAGTGGCAGTTCGTGCACCGTGCCCTCGTAGGTGACCTTGATCATGACGCTGCCCAGGACAGTGATAAGCTCTTTGGTGTACGTTCTCAGTTTCGTGTGGATGGGGCTCAGGGTTGGTCTAAGTGCCTTGTTGCACCACAGTCTCTCAAACATCTTTTTACTCATGATGGATTGGCTAGCGCCAGTGTCCAGTTCCATGGCTATGGGTAAGCCATTCAATTTTACATTTAGCATTACAGGTGGACATTTCATCGAAAATATGTGCACCCCGTGTACTTCAGCATCTGCCTCCTCTCTCTGAGGCTCGAAATTGCTTTGATCCACCATGGACCGATCTTCCTCTGCCACGTGGTGGTTAGCAGGTTTTGCAGAGCTTGCAGCTTGTTTGCAAGCTCGTTGGAGGTGCCCCATTGTTCCACACCTCTTGCAAACATATCGTTTGAAGTGGCATGAATAGGCTGAATGGAAGCCTCCACAATGCCAACAAGGTGTGAATTACCTTGCATTCATCCTTTGTTGGGGACTCTGAGTCATCTGGGTCACCTTGAGGCCTGCTGGCAGTTACAGACTCATGGTTTCTGCCCTGTACATTTCTGCTTGCAAACACAGTTCCAGTTAATTTATGAACATTGCTAGCACTTGTGTGCTGAGAGATTTGTTTGTTGTTATCACTGGTGGACATAAACACCTGTGCTATCACAATGGCCTTACTGAGGGTCAGTGTCTCTACAGTCAAAAGTTTTCGTAGGATGGTCTCGTGGCCAATGCCCAGTACAAAAAAGTCTCTGAACATTTGCTCCAGGTAGCCATCAAACTCACATTGTCCTGCAAGTCGCCTTAGCTCGGCGGCGTAGCTCGTCACTTCCTGACCTTCAGATCGCTGGCACGTGTAGAACCGATACCTCGCCATCAGCACGCTCTCCCTCGGGTTAAGATGCTCCCGAACCAGTGTACACAGCTCCTTATCTGTGGGTTTCACCGGAGCCAGAAGATTCTTCATGAGGCTGTATGTCGGTGCCCCGCAGACTGTGAGGAGGACCACTCTCCTTTTTGCAGCGCTTCCTTCTCCGTCCAGCTCGTTGGCTACAAAGTACTGGTCTAGCCGTTCGACATAGGCTTCCCAGTCCTCACCCTCCGAGAACTTCTCCAGGATGCCCACAGTTTGCTGCATCTTTGCGTTGGATTCATATTCTCGTCGCCAGTTATTGTGTTCCTAACACAGATGATGCTGCACACAGGGAGGTTAAAGTAACAGTGACCTCAGTCTTTAATAAGACACTCCAGAGTGAGGAACAGGCCTTAGGGGCCTACTTATATACAGTGCTCCCAAGGGATCCCTTGGGACTTCAGGGGATGAGCTCCCTGGTGGCGGAACATGGGAGTGCATGCTTTACAGATACACAACACTTACTGTTATGGAGGGTGTGATATCTTCACAGAGCACAGCACACATAGCTCCTAACATGTCAGGCAGCTCTCTCAGAAGCCTCCGAAATCTGCCTGGTTCTGTTTATTATTAAATCTGCAGTTGCAATACACAATACGTCCACATCCACAGTGTGGAGCTACAAACATTACAAGCTTACAGACATTACACTTCTCCCTCCTTAATGAAGAAGTTATTTTAACAAACATCATACATAACTTTCATGTTTATACATAACGCAGGATATAAACTTATTTTTTTTTCGATATTTACAAATGTAACTTTACCACTTGTTTTCTGTTTCGAAGAGGATACCTTTGCTCTCGAACAGAATCTTCTAACCTGGTGTCGAATCTAAATCCATTCGAGGCTCATCCTGAGGAACGTTTTCCTCCACAGAATTTCCTTGATTTTCATTTGAACTCACTCTAACTTCAGGCTCTTTGTTTTCCTGACTCGGACTCAGACTTTCATTCTGATTCTCTCCTGGATTTGTTTCCAGTACATTGGATTTAGGATTTGCTACTGGTGTATCAAAACTATCTGATGAGTCAGAAATAATTGAATCATTCCCACCTTCAACTCCTTCCATGTCTGTAGGTAAAATATGATCAATATGGACAAACCTAACCTGTCCATTATCAAACATCTTTACCAAATATGTGCGAGGACCACATATCTTCACCACTCTTCCTGGTAACCACTTTAACCATTTATGCTGATGGTTCTTCACTCTCACCTTCTGGTTCAATTTCATACTTCTCTCTTTTACTCTACCTTGATCATGATTCTCTTTCTGTCTTAATTGTGTCTCTTCTACGGACTGTGCCAAATTTGGTTTTAACAACGAGAATCTGGTTCGTGGCTGTCGTTTGAGAAACAACTCTGCTGGTGTTCTACCTGTAGTTGTATGAAGAGTATTTTGATATGAAATCAAAAAATTAGCCAATTTGTGATCCAATGACAACTGTCGTTTCCTTGGATTTGGATCTAACATTTGTTTTATGAGGGCACGTTTTACAATTTGTACAGTGCGCTCTGCTGCACCATTCGAAGCAGGATGGTATGGTGGAACCTTGGTATGTTTCACACCATTTTTGCTCGTAAATTGTGCAAATTCTTCTGAACGAAATTGTGGTCCATTATCCGAAACAATTTCTTCAGGGAGGCCAAATGAAGAAAATAATTTTTGCAAACTGTCCGATGATTTACTTGTTGTTATTTTCCACATTGGAAACACCTCAACCCACTTCGAATGGTTATCAATCACAATGAACAATTGTTGTCCTCCTAACTCAGCAAAATCAGTATGTAGTCTTTGCCACACCCTGCAAGGCCATTTCCATGGCTGTAATGTACTGGTGGTGGTTGCTTGCTTATCGATTGACATGTCGTACACTGACTCACGATGTACTCTATATCTTTATCAAGACTTGGCCACCATAAATAACTGCGTGCAAAACTCTTGGTCAAACACATTCCCAGGTGCTGGTCGTGGAGGTCTCCTAATAACTTGGACCTGAATTTATTTGGTATAACCACTCTTGCACCCCACATGATACAATCTTTATCGACTGATAATTCATTCCTACGAATGAAGAATGGATGTGTATCGTTGTCTGTTACCTGGTTTGGCCATCCATTTACAATATACTCATACACCTTTGACATCACTGGGTCACGTTTGGTTGCTCTACCAATCTCTTCAGCTGTGACTGGCAGTTCATCAATATATGAAAAATAAAACACTTCTTCCCTATTGGGTGTAACTTGTGATGGGGAAGGCAATCTAGACATTGCATCAGCATTTCTGTGATCAGCTGATCGTCTATATTCAATATCATATGTATATGCTGACAAAATCAAAGCCCATCTCTGCATTCGGGCTGCAGCTAATGTTGGAACTGGGGACTTTGGATGGAGGATTGCTGTTAGGGGCTTATGTCTGTAACGATGGTAAACTTACGACCATACAAGTATTTGTGAAACTTCTTGACCCCAAAAATTAATGCCAAAGCTTCCCTTTCAATTTGCGCATAATTACTCTCACTGGCACTGAGAGTGCGTGAAGCAAAAGCAATTGGTCTCTCCTCCCCACTACGTGATACATGAGAGATCACTGCCCCAACTCCATACGGAGAGGCATCACATGCTAGCTTAATCTCCTTAGATATGTCATAGTAAACTAACATGGTGCTCTCTACCAATTTGCTTTTACACTCCTTGAATGCTGTATCGCATTCTTTTGACCACTTCCAATGGACTTGTTTTTTCAATAGTTCATTCAGTGGATATAATACTGTAACCAAATTTGGTAGGAACATCCCATAATAGTTGAAAAGACCCAAGAATGAATAAAGTTCAGTGACATTCCTGGGAGTGGGTGCATTTCTAATTGCATCCAATTTTTCCATGGTTGGATGTAAACCATCTTTGTCTACTCTATACCCTAAGTACTCCACTAAGTTTTTAAGTAACTCACACTTACGAGCAGACACTCGTACTCTGTGCTTCTCTAGCCATTTGAGGACTTCATTCAATATGTTAGTATGAATTTGCCTATTTGGTGCTGAAATTAATATGTCATCCAAATAACATACTACCCCTTCAATACCTTGCAAAATCTGGTTCATCACCCCTTGGAATATGGCAGGGGTGGAAGACACTCCAAACGGTAGCCTATTAAACTGATATAGGCCTAGATGAGTATTTATTGTCAAACATGACTTGGACTCCTCATCTAGTTCAAGCTGTAAGTAGGCATTCGTAAGATCCAGTTTTGAGAAGATCTGACCACCTGTCAGTGTTGTGAACAAATCTTCTATATTCAGCAATCTATTGGGGACATTACCCTCTAGAACCTGTTTACGGTTACTTTATAATCACCACACAATCTTACCTTACCATCAGACTTAGGTACAACAACAATGGGTGTAGCCCAATTACATCGATCTATCTTACAAATAATGTTCTCAGTCTCTAGTCTTTTGAGTTCTTGCTCAACTTTCTCCTTGAGTACATATGGTACGGAACGTGGCTTGTAGTAAACCGATCTAGCGTCCCTCTGTACCCTGACACTAGCCTTGAAGCCTTGGATCGGACTGCCCGTTTCACAGAACACCTTCGGATATTTCTTGATAATCTCATCCGTTGATGAAAATCTCGCTTCCACACAGAAAATCTTACTCCAATCCAGCTTCAGTGAGCTCAACCAATTTCTTCCTAGTAAGGCAGTCTTGTCTCCTTTCACTGCTATTAGAGGCAAGTTCTGAAATTGATCTTTATATTTCACCGGTACGGTGATACGACCTACCACAGGAATTTTCTCTCCTGAGTAGCCTCGCAGCTCTATCTTGGGTTTCTCCAGTTGAAAATCACGCAATTTGTCGAGGTACAGTGACTCCGGTACTACACCCATGGATGCACCCGTGTCAATTTCCATTGGTATCTTGAATCCCGCAACACCTATGTGGATTTTGATGCTTTCCGAATCGCTGTCCATTAACCTCGTGCTCCTGATGACGTGTAACTCTAACATCTCCTCGTCCTGTTGTTGTTCTTCCATGCTATGTAGTCTCTTGAGATTTCGACTCATAGCTTTGAACGCTGGACTCATATCTTTAAAAGCTGGTTTACCCTTCAGTCGGCATGCCTTCGCAAGATGCCCAGTCTTCCTGCAGAAGAAACTCTGCTTCACGTATGGACACCTTTGAGCAATGTGTTGTCCCAGACACCTATAGCACGACTTCGATGCTCTGTTAGAATTTCCAGTTTCTGAGACTTTGGGCCCCCACCGTCTTTTACTTTGAACCTGCAGGTGATTTACCTCGGTTGACTGATGACCGTAATTATTATTTAATTCTCGGGAATATTGTTTGGCCATGCCCATCGACCTCACTGTCTGATAAGCAATCTCAAACGTCAAGTCATCCGTCGTCAATAACTTCCTTCTGATCGCATCGTTTTTCACCCCACAACCAAAACAAAATGATCCCATAATGCTCGGTTTTGAAAGTTTCCAAAATTACAGTGCATCGATAGCTTTTTTAATGCTATGATGTAATCACTGTTACTTTCATCAGCCTTTTGATTCCGAATCCCGAAACGATAGCTTTCAGCAATTTCTAACGGTTTGGGGTTATAGTGCTGCTCCAACTTTGTTAAAATCTCTTTAAGCGTTGTGTCCTTTAGCTCGTCAGGCACAAGCAGAGTTACAAGGGTTTCGTACAATGTCGGACCCACCACCGATAAGAAGATCGCTTTCTTATGTTCCAACACAGCCCGGTTCTGGACTGCATTGTCTGGAACTTCGATTATGTTATTTGCAGTGAAATGCATTTCTAGCCGATCCACATACGCTTTAAAACGTTACTGGTCGTGTCTATATTCTCCCAAATGTCCGATTACACCTGCCATTTTAATCTTTAGCTGTTCACACCGTGTGCTATATTTTACCTTGAATTTTTGTAGCTTTTTTCCAAAGACAGAAACTTCCAAAGTCTCTCTGTCGGCTGGCTGAATCCTTCACCAACAAAATTTAAGCTTTAAATCATCCGAAAATCCCATCTCATCGCCAAATGTGATATCTTCACAGAGCACAGCACACACAGCTCCTAATATGGCAGGCAGCTTTCTCGGAAGCCTCCGAAATCTGCCTGGTTCTGTTTATTATTAACTCTGCAGTTGCAGTACACAATATGTCCACATCCACAGTGTGGAGCTACAAACATTACAAACTTACAGACATTACAGAGGGAGTACCTCTTTAAATACACAGACTGTTATGGAGGCAGTGCCTCTTTAAATACACAGTGACTGATAGAGAAAAAGTGCCCGTTTAAGTTCACACTTACTGTTCCAAGATGGTTTGAAATTCTCGACGATACAGGTTTGCGATGTGTTGGCCTGGCTGTTTGCCTCAAGGACCAATCTGTACTTGTGGTAGGATGCAAAGCGCAGAACATTCATGGTGCAAGTGTAGCTGTGAACGCATCCCTCTTCCTCCCTCGGCAACACCAAGCTTCTGGTCAAAGTACAATGCTTCTTGTAAGAAGATTTATTTGTCCAATTCCTGTTTGGAAATCGAGTGGTTAAAAGGCAAGAGTCCATCAATGCTCCCAACACAGCCTGTGGCCCCCACCCACCTCACCCAAGGCCAATGGCTTCATGTCCCTCTGGGCCTTGCTCAGTCCCTGACTGGCAGTGCGATTTTCATCAGGCCGGGACCCACTTCAGTCTCCCCTCCCCCAGTAACAGCAGAAAGAATGGCAAAGGATGCAGAGTTAACCCTGCTCCTGCAAGGCAAGTGAGCAGCCCTATTCGATCAATTAATGGGCTCAATCGGCCAATAGGGCTTTTGTGCTATTACAAAAGGGATTTGGTAACAATGACATGATTGAACTCAGAGGCACAGCGGTGGTGAAATTGTAGGGGCAACTAATAGCCCAGGGCAGGTACAGGTGGTTAGATACAGAGTAAAGCTCCCACGACACAGTCCCAACAAACACTCCCAGGGCAGGTACAGGGGGTTAGATACAGATTAAAGCTGCCTCTACACTGTCCCATCAAACACTCCTAGGGCAGGTATAGCAGGGGTTAGATACAGAGAAAAGCTCCCTCTACACTGTCCCATCAAACACTCCCAGGGCAGGTGCAGTACGGGGTTAGATACAGAGTAAAGCTTCCTCTACGCTGTCCCATCAAACACTCCCAGTGCAGGTACAGGGGGTTAGATACAGAGTAAAGCTCCCTCTACACTGTCCCATCAAACACTCCCAGGGCAGGTACAGCACGGGATTAGATACAGAGTAAAGCTCCCTCTACACTGTCCCATCAAACACTCCCAGGGCAGGTACAGCACGGGTATGATACAGAGTAAAGCTCCCTCTACACTGTCCCATCAAACACTCCCAGGGCAGGTACAGCATGGGGTTAGATACAGAGTAAAGCTCCCTCTACACTGTCCCATCAAGCACTCCCAGGGCAGGTACAGCACGGGGTTAGATACAGAGTAAAGCTCTCTCTGCACTGTCCCATCAAACACTCCAGGGCAGGTACAGCACGGGGTTAGATACAGAGTAAAGCTCACTCTACACTGTCCCATCAAGCACTCCCAGGGCAGGTACAGCACGGGGTTGGGTACAGAGTAAAGCTCCCTCTACACTGTCCCATCAAACACTCTCAGGGCAGGTACAGCACGGGTTATAATATGTCCTTACTATACAGTATAAATGCACACGAGGCCCATACTTGAGAGAAAGTCACTCTGTGACCAGTAACCTTTATTAGCCAGCACTGAAGTGATGAAGGTGGGTGGAGCTTCCCCTTTTATACCTGAAAGTCCAGGTTAGGACTATCTCCCACAAGTTCACCCCCTAGTGGTCAATGTTCTCACAGTGTACAACTTAGGTCAGATTATACATGGGTTACAATGACAGTTGAATACATGACATCACCTTCCCCCCTGTTGTAGGAGGTAGGCACCTTTAGATTATACCAGAATACTAGGCATTAGGCACCTGCTAGATATATCAAAACTCACATAAGCTTAAAATGGACACACACATAAAATGGCTGCCCAGGCATGATGGGAAATCAGGTAGTCAAGCTGTGAACTGTTGAACGTTCAATGACCAAGCAATAACCCTGTGAGGCCCACTGTAGGAATGCCTGGGATGCGGGAAGACAGAGATAAGAAGGAAACCATCTCCTGTGAACAAGGTCATAAACCAATTAATTCCCCAGGAAGAAAGATAAGAGGGAAACCATCTCCTGTAAACAAGGTTATAAACCAATTATTTCTCCCAGATGAAAGAATTAGGGAGAGAACCTATAAAGTCATCGATCAGCCCAAGCTGACAATAACTGAACATATGGTTCCCTGGATACGAGGGGAATTCTATTGGGTTAAAATAACCTATATGTAATCTATAATCATTGTGATTGGCTTGTGTCCAGCCGTGATGGGCTGTGTAGCTGTAGTAAACTGTTTTGTAACTGTTGTGAAACATATAAAGGTGCATGTAATCCTTTGTTCTGTGGAGAGAAACCTGGATACGGTCCTGAGTTTTTCCTCCCCGCTGAGCGTAATAAAAGCTGCATCAGCATTGGAACCGACTCTGAGTGTTGAGTGATTCTTCTAAGAAAACACTAACGCTAACACCCCCCCAAAGTCTTATTGGGATCACAGGTTAAGTCTCTCTGGTGGTTTACGCTCCCTTGTAGAGCGCCTGAGTTGGGGCTCCGGTTGTTGGGCGCTGGCCTGAGTGTCTGCTGTTTGCAGTGCCTCAGGCCTGTCTGGACTGCCCACAGTGTCTGGGCTCTCCTCCCTTTGGTTCCGGTGTTCGGTCACCTGTGGTGGAGTGAACTCTATATCGTGTTCTTCCTCTGCTTCTTCTATGGGGTTGCTGAACCTCCTTTTTGTTTGATCCACGTGTTTGCAGCAGATTTGTCCATTGGTAAGTTTAACGACCAGAATACTATTCCCCTCTTTGGCAACCACAGTGCCTGCAAGCCATTTGGGCCCTGCAGCTTAGTTGAGGACAAAAACAGGATAATTTACATCAATACATCGCGCCCTCGCATTCCTGTTATGGTAGTGATATTGTGACTGGCGCCTGCTCTCGACAATTTCTTTCATGGTGGTGAGTATAAGGGATAACCTGGTTTTGAGCGTCCTTTTCATTAGCAGCTCTGCGGGTGGAACCCCTGTGAGCGAGTGTGGTCGGGATCTATTGGCCAACAGGAGGCGTGATAAGCGGCCTTGTAGGGAACCCCCTTGGATTCTGAGCATCCCCTGTTTGATTATCTGCACTGCTTGTTCCACCTGGCCGTTTGAGGCCGGCTTGAATGGTGCCTTTCTGACATGGTTGATTCCATTTCCTGCCATGAAGTCCTGGAATTCAGTGCTTCTGAAGCACGGGCCATTGTTGTTGACCAAGACGTCTGGTGGACCATGGGCGGCGAACATTGCCCATAGACTTTCTACCATGGCAGAGGATGTGCTTGAATTAAGAATGTCACACTCAATCCATTTGGAGTAGGCGTCTACTACAACCAAAAACATTTTTCCCATGAAAGGACCTGCGTAGTCCACATGGATGCGTGACCATGGATTGGCGGGCCAGGACCAGGGGCTAAGGGGGGCTTCCCTGGGTGCATTGCCCAGCTGAGCACACGTATTGCACCTGTGAACACAAAGTTCCAGGTCTGCATCTGTCCCTGGCCACCAAACGTGTGACCCGGCAATTGCCTTCATCATGACAATGCCCGGGTGCTCATTGTGAAGTTCTCTGATCAACACCTCTCTGCCCATCTGGGGCATGACTACGCGGTTTCCCCACAGTAGGCAATCGGCCTGAATCGAGAGTTCATCCTTGCGCCTGTGAAATGGTTTAAATTCCTCAGGGCATGCCCCGTACGTGGCTGCCCAGTCCCCATTCAGGACACATTTCTTGACTAGAGACAATTGCGGATCTCTATTTGTCCAGACTTTGATCTGACGGGCTGTCACGGGTGAGCCTTCGCTTCCGAAAGCTTCAACAACCATGACCATCTCAGCATCATGCTCAGTTGCCCCCTCAGTGGTGGCTAGTGGGAGCCTGCTGAGTGCATCGGCGCAGTTTTCGGTGCCCGGTCTGTGCCAAATTGTGTAGTCATAGGCAGCTAACGTGAGTGCCCACCTCTGTATGTGGGCCGATGTGTTTGCATTTATGGCCTTGTTGTCGGCCAAATGGGACGTTAGGGGTTTGTGATCTGTCTCCAGCTCAAATTTCCTGCCAAGCAGGTACCAGTGCATTTTTTTTACCGCATATACACATGCGAGCGCCTCCTTTTCTACCATCCTGTAGCCCCTTTCTGCCTGGGACAGACTTCTGGAGGCATAAGCTACCGGCTGTAACTGACCCTTAGCATTAACATGCTACAACACACACCCGACCCCATAGGACGACGCATCGCATGTTAAAACAAGTTTCTTACATGGGTCATATAGCGTTAACAGATTGTTGGAGCATAACAAATTGCGTGCTCTATCAAAAGCCCTTTCCTGGCTGTCCCCCCAGACCCATTCGCGACCTTTGTGTAGGAGCACCTGTAGTGGCTCGAACAGTGTGCTTAATATTGGGAAGAAAGTTACCAAAATAGTTCAGGAGCCCCAGGAACGAGCATAGCTCCGTCGTGTTACGGGGTCTGGGTGCTCTCTGGATCGCTTCCGTCTTCGATGCAGTAGGGCTGATCCCGTCTGCTGCTACCCTCATCCCCAGGAATTCTACCTCTGGAGCTAGGAAGACGCACTTCGCCTTTTTCAGTCGCAGCCCTACCCGGTCCAGTCTGCGTAGCACCTCCTCCAGGTTGTGGAGGTGTTCTTCAGTATCATAACCCGTGATGAGGATGTCGTCCTGAAAAACCACCGTCCCTGGAATCGACTTGAGGAGGCTTTCCATATTTCGCTGAAAGATCGCGGCGGCCGAGCAAATCCCGAACGGACATCTGTTGTACTCAAACAATCCCTTGTGTGTCGTGATGGTGGTCAGCTTCTTCGACTCACTCGCCAGCTCCTGGGTCATGTAAGCTGAGGTCAGGTCCAATTTTGAAAAAAGTTTGCCACCGGATAGCGTCGCAAAGAGGTCCTCCGCTCTCGGTAGCGGGTACTGGTCTTGGAGTGACACCCGATTGATGGTGGCCTTGTAATCGCCACATATCCTGACCGACCCATCCGCCTTGAGCACCGGCACAATCGGGCTCGCCCAGTCACTGAATTCGACTGGCGAGATGATGCCTTCCCTCAGCAGGCGGTCCAATTCGTATTCTATCTTTTCCCGCATCACGTACAGCACCGCTCTGGCCTTATGGTGTACTGGCCTGGCGTCCAGGTTTATGTGAATCACTACCTTGGCCCCCATGAATGTGCCAATGCCGGGTTAAAATAATGAGTCAAATTTGTCCAGGACCTGTGAGCATGATACTCGCTCCACAGAGGAAATTGCATTGACATCGCCCCATTTCCAGTTCATGACAGCAAGCCAACTCCTCCCCAGTAGTGCGGGACCGTCCCCTGGGACAATCCAGAGTGGCAACCTGTTCTCCGAATCTTTGTGAGTCACGACTACCGTGGCGCTGCCTAGCACCGGAATGATCTGCTTTGTGTAAGTCCGTAGCTGTGCGTCAATCGGCGATAATTTTGGCCTCCTGGCCTTGGACGCCCACAACTTGTCGAACTGTTTGATACTCATCAGAGACTGGCTGGCACCCATGTCTAACTCCATTAATACTGGGATGCCATTGAGGAGCACTTTCATCATTATCGGTGGCGTCCTGGTGTATGAACTGTATACGTGCTCCACATGAACTCGCTGAACTTCAGCTTCCAGCGATTTCCCCCAGTGTTCATTTGGCCTCGTAGGGCTTACATCGGGCCCGTCCTCCTCATACATCAACCTGGCTGCAGGCTTCTTGCACACACGCACCAAGTGACCGCTGACATTGCAGTTTCTGCAGGTATATTGCTGATACCTGCAAGCTCTGGCTGGGTGTTTGCCTCCACACCTCCAACATGAGCCATTGTTGAAAACAAAAGGTCCATTACCAGTCGATCATCTCTGACTGTCTCTGTAACTGTCCTTAAGTGCACCATTAACAGGTGTTGACGGCCCCATTACTGGCCGCATTGTCCATTGCGATGGCATGAATCGCCGTTCAGCTAGCCATTGTCTCTGTTGAATTCCCCCTTTGGGTTCGACTACATGCTCGGGCATGTCCGATTGCCCCTCCCTGCCTAGAGAACTGTGTGCCGCGTTAACAATGTTGACTCTCTGTCCATTTGCTGCATTGAAACCAAGATTTTTGTCATACATCAGTCTGGTCTTTTCCTCCCCTGAGATAAATGTCTGGGCCATCAAAGCCGCCGTTTCCAGGGTCAAGTCTTTGGTCTCAATCAGTTTCCTGAAAACCCCAGTGTGCCCGATACCCTCAATAAAAAAGTCTTGTCGCATCTCCGCTCTACATACATCTGGGAACTTACATAGGCTCACCAGTCGCCGGAGATCTGCCATGAAGTCTGGAACGCTTTGCCCTTATCGCCGCCGGTGCGTGTAAAACCGGTGTCTCGCCATGTGCATGCTGCTCGCCGGTTTAAGGTGTTCCCCGATCAACTTACTGAGCTCTTCAAACGTCTTGTCTGCCGGCTTCTCTGGCGCTAGAAGGTCCTTCATCAGGGAGTACGTCCTGGATCCACAAACCGTCAGGAGATGAGCCCTGCGTTTGTCGGCCGAATCCTGTCCCAACCATTCCCTAGTGACAAAACTTTGCTGTAGTCTCTCAATAAAGTCGTCCCAATCATCACCAACACAGTACCTCTCTTCTGTGCTGCTAGTGGCCATGATCGCATGGTTTAAATCCCAGTTTCTCGTCACCAATAATATGTCCTTACTACACAGTAAAAATGCACAGGAGGCCCATACTTGAGAGAAGGTCACTCTGTGACCAGGAACCTTTATTCCGCAGTACTGAAGTGATGAAGGTGGGTGGAGCTTCCCCTTTTATACCTGAAAGTCCAGGTTAGGAGTGTCTCCCACAAGTTCACCCCCTAGTGGTCATTGTTCTCACAGTGCACAACTTATGTCAGATTATACATGGGTTACATTGACAGTTGAATAGGTGACAGGTTAGATACAGAGTAAAGCTCCCTCGACACTGTCCCATCAAACACTCCCAGGGCAGGAACAGCACGGGTTAGATACAGAGTAAAGCTTCCTCTACACTGTCCCATCAAAGACTCCCAGGGCAGGTACAGTGCAGGTTATATACAGAGTAAAGCTCCCTCGACACTGTCCCATCAAACACTCCCAGGGCAGGTACAGCACGGGTTAGATACAGAGTAAAGCTCCCTCTACACTCTCCCATCAAACACGCCCAGGGCAAATACAGCATGGGGTTAGATACAGAGTAAAGCTCCCTCTACATTGACCCATCAAACACTCCCAGGGCAGGTACTGCACGGGTTAGATACAGAGTAAAGCTCCCTCTACACTGTCCCATCCAACACTCCCATGGCAGGCACAGCACGGGTTAAATACAGAGTAAAGCTCCCTCTACACTGTCCCATCAAACACTCCCAGGGCAGGTACAGTGGGTTAGATACAGAGTAAAGCTTCCTCGACACTGTCCATTCAAACACTCCCAGGGCAGGTACAGCACGGGTTCGATACAGAGTAAAGCTCCCTCTACACTGTCCCATCAAACACTCCCAGGGCAGGTACAGGGGGTTAGATACAGAGTAAAGCTCCCTCTACACTGTCCCATCAAACACTCCCAGGGCAGGTACAGGGGGTTAGATACAGTGTAAAGCTCCCTCTACACTCTCCCATCAAACACTCCCAGGGCAGGTACAGCACGGGTTCGATACAGAGTAAAGCTCCCTCTACACTGTCCCATCAAACACTCCCAGAGCAGGTACAGGAGGTTAGATACAGAGTAAAGCTCCCTCTACACTGTCCCATCAAATACTCCCAGGGCAGGTACAGCACGGGTTAGATACAGAGTCAAGCTCCCTCTACACTGTCCCATCAAACACTCCCAGGGCAGGCACAGCACGGGTTAAATACAGAGTAAAGCTTCCTCTACACTGTCCCATTAAACACTCGCAGGGCAGGTATAGCACAGGTTAGATATTGAGTAATGCTCCCTCTACACTGTCCCATCACACCATCCCAGGGCAGGTACAGGGATTTAGATACAGAATAAAGCTCCATCGACACTGTCCCATCAAACACTCCCAGGGCAGGTACAGGGGGTTTGATACAGAGTAAAGCTTCCTCTACACTATCACATCAAACACTCCCAGGGCAGGTACAGCACGGGTTAGATACAGAGTAAAGCTCCCTCTATACTGTCCCAACAAACACACCTAGGGTATGTACAGCACAGGTTAGATACAGAGTAAAGCTCCCTCTACACTGTGCCATCAACCACTCCCAGGGCAGGGACAGCACGGGTTAGCTATAGAGTAAAGCTCTCTCTATACTGTCCCATCAAACACTCTCAGGGCAGGTACAGGGGATTAGATACAGAGTAAAGCTCCCTCTACACTGTCCCATCACACCATCCCAGGGCAGGTACAGCACTGGTTAGATACAGAGTAAAGCTCCCTCTACACTGTCCGATCAAACACTGCTAGGGCAGGTACAGCACGGGTTAGATACAGAGTAATGCTCCATCTACCCTGTCCCATCAAGCACTCTCAGGGCAGGTACAGGATGTTAGATACAGAGTCAAGCTCCCTCTACACTGTCCCATCAAACACTCCCAGGGAAGGTACAGGATGTTAGATACAGAGTAAATCTTCCTCTACACTGTCCCTTCAAACACTCCCAGGGCAGGTACAGGGGGTTAAATACAGAGTAAAGCTCCATCGACACTGTCCCATCAAACACTCCCAGGGCAGGTACAGCACGGGTTCGATACAGAGTAAAGCTCCCTCTACACTGTCCCATCAAACACTCCCAGGGCAGGTACAGGGGGTTAGATACAGAGTAAAGCTCCCTCTACACTGTCCCATCAAACACTCCCAGGGCAGGTACAGGGGGTTAGATACAGTGTAAAGCTCCATCGACACTGTCCCATCAAACACTACCAGGGCAGGTACAGCACGGGTTCGATACAGAGTAAAGCTCCCTCTACACTGTCCCATCAAACACTCCCAGGGCAGGTAGAGGGGGTTAGATACAGAGTAAAGCTCCCTCTACACTGTCCCATCAAACACTCCCAGGGCAGGTACAGCACGGGTTAGATACAGAGTCAAGCTCCCTCTACACTGTCCCATCCAACACTCCCATGGCAGGCACAGCACGGGTTAAATACAGAGTAAAGCTCCCTCTACACTGTCCCATCAAACACTCCCAGGGCAGGTACAGTGGGTTAGATACAGAGTAAAGCTTCCTCGACACTGTCCATTCAAACACTCCCAGGGCAGGTACAGCACGGGTTAGATACAGAGTAAAGCTCCCTCTACACTGTCCCATCAAACACTCCCAGGGCAGGTACAGCACAGGTTCGATACAGAGTAAAGCTCCCTCTACACTGTCCCATCAAACACTCCCAGGGCAGGTACAGGGGGTTAGATACAGAGTAAAGCTCCCTCTACACTGTCCCATCAAACACTCCCAGGGCAGGTACAGGGGGTTAGATACAGTGTAAAGCTCCATCGACACTGTCCCATCAAACACGCCCAGGGCAAATACAGCATGGGGTTAGATACAGAGTAAAGCTCCCTCTACATTGACCCATCAAACACTCCCAGGGTAGGTACTGCACGGGTTAGATACAGAGTAAAGCTCCCTCTACACTGTCCCATCCAACACTCCCATGGCAGGCACAGCACGGGTTAAATACAGAGTAAAGCTCCCTCTACACTGTCCCAGCAAACACTCCCAGGGCAGGTACAGTGGGTTAGATACAGAGTAAAGCTCCCTCTACACTCTCCCATCAAACACTCCCAGGGCAGGTACAGCACGGGTTCGATACAGAGTAAAGCTCCCTCTACACTGTCCCATCAAACACTCCCAGAGCAGGTACAGGGGGTTAGATACAGAGTAAAGCTCCCTCTACACTGTCCCATCAAATACTCCCAGGGCAGGTACAGCACGGGTTAGATACAGAGTCAAGCTTCCTCTACACTGTCCCATTAAACACTCGCAGGGCAGGTATAGCACAGGTTAGATATTGAGTAATGCTCCCTCTACACTGTCCCATCACACCATCCCAGGGCAGGTACAGGGGATTAGCTATAGAGTAAAGCTCCCTCTACACTGTCCCATCACACCATCCCAGGGCAGGTACAGCACTGGTTAGATACAGAGTAAAGCTCCCTCTACACTGTCCGATCAAACACTGCTAGGGCAGGTACAGCACGGGTTAGATACAGAGTAATGCTCCATCTACCCTGTCCCATCAAGCACTCTCAGGGCAGGTACAGGATGTTAGATACAGAGTCAAGCTCCCTCTACACTGTCCCATCAAACACTCCCAGGGAAGGTACAGGATGTTAGATACAGAGTAAATCTTCCTCTACACTGTCCCTTCAAACACTCCCAGGGCAGGTACAGGGGGTTAAATACAGAGTAAAGCTCCATCGACACTGTCCCATCAAACACTCCCAGGGCAGGTACAGCACGGGTTCGATACAGAGTAAAGCTCCCTCTACACTGTCCCATCAAACACTCCCAGGGCAGGTACAGGGGGTTAGATACAGAGTAAAGCTCCCTCTACACTGTCCCATCAAACACTCCCAGGGCAGGTACAGGGGGTTAGATACAGTGTAAAGCTCCATCGACACTGTCCCATCAAACACTACCAGGGCAGGTACAGCACGGGTTCGATACAGAGTAAAGCTCCCTCTACACTGTCCCATCAAACACTCCCAGGGCAGGTAGAGGGGGTTAGATACAGAGTAAAGCTCCCTCTACACTGTCCCATCAAACACTCCCAGGGCAGGTACAGCACGGGTTAGATACAGAGTCAAGCTCCCTCTACACTGTCCCATCCAACACTCCCATGGCAGGCACAGCACGGGTTAAATACAGAGTAAAGCTCCCTCTACACTGTCCCATCAAACACTCCCAGGGCAGGTACAGTGGGTTAGATACAGAGTAAAGCTTCCTCTACACTGTCCATTCAAACACTCCCAGGGCAGGTACAGCACGGGTTAGATACAGAGTAAAGCTCCCTCTACACTGTCCCATCAAACACTCCCAGGGCAGGTACAGCACAGGTTCGATACAGAGTAAAGCTCCCTCTACACTGTCCCATCAAACACTCCCAGGGCAGGTACAGGGGGTTAGATACAGAGTAAAGCTCCCTCTACACTGTCCCATCAAACACTCCCAGGGCAGGTACAGGGGGTTAGATACAGTGTAAAGCTCCATCGACACTGTCCCATCAAACACGCCCAGGGCAAATACAGCATGGGGTTAGATACAGAGTAAAGCTCCCTCTACATTGACCCATCAAACACTCCCAGGGTAGGTACTGCACGGGTTAGATACAGAGTAAAGCTCCCTCTACACTGTCCCATCCAACACTCCCATGGCAGGCACAGCACGGGTTAAATACAGAGTAAAGCTCCCTCTACACTGTCCCAGCAAACACTCCCAGGGCAGGTACAGTGGGTTAGATACAGAGTAAAGCTCCCTCTACACTCTCCCATCAAACACTCCCAGGGCAGGTACAGCACGGGTTCGATACAGAGTAAAGCTCCCTCTACACTGTCCCATCAAACACTCCCAGAGCAGGTACAGGGGGTTAGATACAGAGTAAAGCTCCCTCTACACTGTCCCATCAAATACTCCCAGGGCAGGTACAGCACGGGTTAGATACAGAGTCAAGCTTCCTCTACACTGTCCCATTAAACACTCGCAGGGCAGGTATAGCACAGGTTAGATATTGAGTAATGCTCCCTCTACACTGTCCCATCACACCATCCCAGGGCAGGTACAGGGATTTAGATACAGAATAAAGCTCCATCGACACTGTCCCATCAAACACTCCCAGGGCAGGTACAGCACGGGTTCGATACAGAGTAAAGCTCCCTCTACACTGTCCCATCAAACACTCCCAGGGCAGGTACAGGGGGTTAGATACAGAGTAAAGCTCCCTCTACACTGTCCCATCAAACACTCCCAGGGCAGGTACAGGGGGTTAGATACAGTGTAAAGCTCCATCGACACTGTCCCATCAAACACTACCAGGGCAGGTACAGCACGGGTTCGATACAGAGTAAAGCTCCCTCTACACTGTCCCATCAAACACTCCCAGGGCAGGTAGAGGGGGTTAGATACAGAGTAAAGCTCCCTTTACACTGTCACATCAAACACTCCCAGGGCAGGTACAGCACGGGTTAGATACAGAGTCAAGCTCCCTCTACACTGTCCCATCCAACACTCCCATGGCAGGCACAGCACGGGTTAAATACAGAGTAAAGCTCCCTCTACACTGTCCCAGCAAACACTCCCAGGGCAGGTACAGTGGGTTAGATACAGAGTAAAGCTCCCTCTACACTCTCCCATCAAACACTCCCAGGGCAGGTACAGCACGGGTTCGATACAGAGTAAAGCTCCCTCTACACTGTCCCATCAAACACTCCCAGAGCAGGTACAGGGGGTTAGATACAGAGTAAAGCTCCCTCTACACTGTCCCATCAAATACTCCCAGGGCAGGTACAGCACGGGTTAGATACAGAGTCAAGCTCCCTCTACACTGTCCCATCAAACACTCCCAGGGCAGGCACAGCACGGGTTAAATACAGAGTAAAGCTTCCTCTACACTGTCCCATTAAACACTCGCAGGGCAGGTATAGCACAGGTTAGATATTGAGTAATGCTCCCTCTACACTGTCCCATCACACCATCCCAGGGCAGGTACAGGGATTTAGATACAGAATAAAGCTCCATCGACACTGTCCCATCAAACACTCCCAGGGCAGGTACAGGGGGTTTGATACAGAGTAAAGCTTCCTCTACACTATCACATCAAACAATCCCAGGGCAGGTACAGCACGGGTTAGATACAGAGTAAAGCTCCCTCTATACTGTCCCAACAAACACACCTAGGGTATGTACAGCACAGGTTAGATACAGAGTAAAGCTCCCTCTACACTGTGCCATCAACCACTCCCAGGGCAGGGACAGCACGGGTTAGCTATAGAGTAAAGCTCTCTCTATACTGTCCCATCAAACACTCTCAGGGCAGGTGCAGGGGATTAGATACAGAGTAAAGCTCCCTCTACACTGTCCCATCACACCATCCCAGGGCAGGTACAGCACTGGTTAGATACAGAGTAAAGCTCCCTCTACACTGTCCGATCAAACACTGCTAGGGCAGGTACAGCACGGGTTAGATACAGAGTAATGCTCCATCTACCCTGTCCCATCAAGCACTCTCAGGGCAGGTACAGGATGTTAGATACAGAGTCAAGCTCCCTCTACACTGTCCCATCAAACACTCCCAGGGAAGGTACAGGATGTTAGATACAGAGTAAATCTTCCTCTACACTGTCCCTTCAAACACTCCCAGGGCAGGTACAGGGGGTTAGATACAGAGTAAAGCTCTATCGACACTGTCCCATCAAACACTCCCAGGGCAGGTACAGCACGGGTTCGATACAGAGTAAAGCTCCCTCTACACTGTCCCATCAAACACTCCCAGGGCAGGTACAGGGGGTTAGATACAGAGTAAAGCTCCCTCTACACTGTCCCATCAAACACTCCCAGGGCAGGTACAGGGGGTTAGATACAGTGTAAAGCTCCATCGACACTGTCCCATCAAACACTACCAGAGCAGGTACAGCACGGGTTCGATACAGAGTAAAGCTCCCTCTACACTGTCCCATCAAACACTCCCAGGGCAGGTAGAGGGGGTTAGACACAGAGTAAAGCTCCCTCTACACTGTCCCATCAAACACTCCCAGGGCAGGTACAGCACGGGTTAGATACAGAGTAAAGCTTCCTCTACACTGTCCCATTAAACACTCGCAGGGCAGGTATAGCACAGGTTAGATATTGAGTAACGCTCCCTCTACACTGTCCCATCACACCATCCCAGGGCAGGTACAGGGATTTAGATACAGAATAAAGCTCCATCGACACTGTCCCATCAAACACTCCCAGGGCAGGTACAGGGGGTTAGATACAGAGTAAAGCTTCCTCTACACTATCACATCAAACACTCCCAGGGCAGGTGCAGCACGGGTTAGATACAGAGTAAAGCTCCCTCTATACTGTCCCAACAAACACACCTAGGGTATGTACAGCACAGGTTAGATACAGAGTAAAGCTCCCTCTACACTGTGCCATCAACCAGTCCCAGGGCAGGGACAGCACGGGTTAGCTACAGAGTAAAGCTCTCTCTATACTGTCCCATCAAACACTCTCAGGGCAGGTACAGGGGGTTAGATACAGAGTAAAGCTCCCTCTACACTGTCCCATCACACCATCCCAGGGCAGGTACAGCACTGGTTAGATACAGAGTAAAGCTCCCTCTACACTGTCCCATCAAGCACTCTCAGGGCAGGTACAGGATGTTAGATACAGAGTCAAGCTCCCTCTGCACTGTCCCATCAAACACTCCCAGGGAAGGTACAGGATGTTAGATACAGAGTAAAGCTTCCTCTACACTGTCCCTTCAAACACTCCCAGGGCAGGTACAGGGGGTTAGATACAGAGTAAAGCTCCCTCTACACGGTCCCATCAAACACTCCCAGGGCAGGTACAGGGGGTTAGATGCAGAGTAAAGCTCCCTCTACACTGTCCCATCAAACACTCCCAGGGCAGGTACAGCATGAGTTAGATACAGAGTAAAGCTTCCTCTACACTGTCCCATCAAACACTCCCAGGGCAGGTACAGCACGGGATTAGATACAGAGTAAAGCTCCCTCTACACTGTCCCATCAAACACTCCCAGGGCAGGTACAGCACGTAATTAGATGCAGAGTAAAGCTCCCTCTACACTGTCCCATCATACACTCCCAGGGCAGGTACAGTACGCGTTAGATACAGAGTAAAGCTCCATATACACTGTCCCATCAAACACTCCCAGGCCAGGTACAGTGTGTTAGATAGAGAGTAAAGCTCCCACTACACTGTCCCATCAAAGACTTCCAGGGCAGGTACAGCAAGGGTTCGATACAGAGTCAAGCCCCTTCTACATTGTGCCATCAAACACTCCCAGGGCAGGTACAGCACGGGTTAGATACAGAGTAAAGCTTGCTCTAAACTGTACGATCAAACACTCCCAGGCAGGTACAGCACGGGTTAGATACAGAGTAAAGCTCCCTCTACACTGTCCCATCAAACATTCCCAGGGCAGGTACATGGGGTTAGATACAGAGTAAAGCTCCCTCTACACTGTCCCATCATACACTCCCAGGGCAGGTACAACACAGGTTAGATACAGAGTAAAGCTCCCTATACACTGTCCCATCAAAGAATCCCAGGGCAGGTACAACACAGGTTAGATACAGTGTAAAGCTCCCTCTACACTGTCCCATCAAGCACTCTTAGGGAAGGTACAGGATGTTAGATACAGAGTAAATCTCCCTCTACACTGTCCCATCAAGCACTCTCAGGGAAGGTACAGGATGTTAGATACAGAGTAAATCTCCCTCTACACTGTCCCATCACAAACTCCCAGGGCAGGTATAGCACAGGTTAGATACAGAGTAAAGCTCCCTCTATACTGTCCCATCAAACATTCCCAGGGCAGGTACAAGATGTTAGATACAGAGTAAAGCTCCCTCTGCACTGTCCCATCAACATTCCCAGGGCAAGTAAAGCACGGAGTTAGATACAGAGTAAAGCTCCCTCTACACTGTCCCATCAAACACTCCCAGGGCAGGTACAGGGGGTTAGATACAGAGTAAAGCTCCCTCTACACTGTCCCATCAAACACTCCCAGGGCAGATACAGCATGGGTTAGATACAGAGTAAAGCTCCCTCTTCACTGTCCCATCAAACACTCCCAGGGCGGGTACAGGGGGTTTGATACAGAGTAAAGCTCCCTCTACACTGTCCCATCAAACACTCCCAGGGCAGGTACAGGGGGTTAGATACAGAGTAAAGCTCCCTCTGCACTGTCCCATCAAACACTCCCAGGGCAGGTACAGGGGGTTAGATACAGAGTAAAGCTCCCTCTACACTGTCCCATCAAACACTCCCAGGGCAGGTACAGGGGGTTAAATACAGAGTAAAGCTCCCTCTACACTGTCCCATCAAACACTCCCAGGGCGGGCACAGCACGGTTTATATACAGAGTAAAGCTCCCTCTACACTATCGCATCAAAGACTCTCAGGGCAGGTACAGGTTGTCAGATACACAGTAAAGTTCCCTCAACACTGTCCCATGAAACACTCCCAGGGCAGGTACAGGGGGTTAGATCCAGCGGAAAGCTCCCTCTACACTGTCCCATGAAACACTCCCAGGGCAGGTACAGGGGGTTAGATACAGAGTAAAGCTCCCTCTACACTGTCCCATCAAACACTCCCAGGGCAGGTACAGGGGGTTAGATACAGAGTAAAGCTCCCTCTACACTGTCCCATCAAACACTCCCAGGGCAGGTACAACACGGGTTAGATGCAGAGTAAAGCTCCCTCTACATTGTGCCATCAAACATTCCCAGCGCAGATACAGCACGGGGTTAGATACAGAGTAAAGCTTCCTCTACACTGTCCCATCAATACTCCCAGGGCAGGTACAGTGCAGGTTATATGCAGAGTAAAGCTACCTCTGCACTGTCCCATCGACACTCCAAGGGCAGGTACAGCACGGGTTAGATACAGAGTAAAGCTCCCTCTACACTGTCCCATCAAACACTCCCAGGGCAGGTACAGGGGGTTAGATACAGAGTAAAGCTCCCTCTACACTGTCCCATCACACACTCACAGGGCAGGTACAGCATGGTTTAGATACAGATTAAAGCTCCCTCTACACTCTCCCATCAAACACTCCCAGGGCCGGTACAGCATGGGTTAGATACAGAGTAAAGCTCCCTCTAGTCTGTCCCATCAAACACTCCCAGGGCAGGTACAGCACGGGTTAGATGCAGAGTAAAGCTCCCTCTACATTGTGCCATCAAACATTCCCAGGACAGGTACAGGGGGTTAGATACAGAGTAAAGCTCCTTCTACATTGTGCCATCAAACATTCCCAGCGCAGGTATAGCACAGGTTAGGTACAGAGTAATGCTCCCTCAAAACTGTCCCATCAAACACTCCCAGGACAGGTACAGCACTGGTTAGACACAGAGTAAAGCTCCCTCTACACTGTCCCATCAAACACTCCCAGGTCAGGTACAGCACGGGTTAGATACAGAGTAAAGCTCCCTCTACATTGTGCCATCGAACATTCCCAGCGCAGATACAGCACGGGGTTAGATACAGAGTAAAGCTTCCTCTACACTGTCCCATCAATACTCCCAGGGCAGGTACAGTGCAGGTTATATGAAGAGTAAAGCTACCTCTACATTGTCACATCGACACTCCAAGGGCAGGTACAGCACGGGTTAGATACAGAGTAAAGCTCGCTCTACACTCTCCCATCAAACACTCCCAGGGCCGGTACAGCATGGGTGAGATACAGAGTAAAGCTCCCTCAACATTATCACATCAAACTCTCCCACAGCAGGTACAGCACGGGTTATATACAGAGTAAAGCTCCTTCTACATTGTGCCATCAAACATTCTCAGCGCAGGTATAGCACAGGTTAGGTACAGAGTAATGCTCCCTCAAAACTGTCCCATCAAACACTCCCAGGACAGGTACAGTACTGGTTAGACACAGAGTAAAGCTCCCTCTACACTGTCCCATCAAACACTCCCAGGTCAGGTACAGCACTGGTTAGGTACAGAGTAATGCTCCCTCAAAACTGTCCCAACAAACACTCCCAGGACAGGTACAGCACTGGTGAGACACAGAGTAAAGCTTCCTCTACACTGTCCCATCAAAGACTCCCAGGGCAGGTATAGCACAGGTTAGTACAGAGTAAAGCTCCCTCTACACTGTCCCATCAAGCACTCTCAGGGCAGGTACAGGATGTTAGATACAGAGTAAAGCTCCCTTGACACTGTCCCATCAAACACTCCCAGGGCAGGTACACGGGATTAGATACAGTGTAAAGCTCCCTCTACACTGTCCATCAAACACTTCCAGTGCAGGTACAGCACGGGTTAGATACAGAATAAAGCTCCCTCTACATTGTGCCATCAAACATTCCCAGCGCAGGTACAGCACGGGGTGAGATACAGAGTAAAGCTTCCTCTACACTGTCCCATCAAACACTCCCAGGACAGGTACAGCACTGGTTAGACACAGAGTAAAGCTCCCTCTACACTGTCCCATCAAACACTCCCAGGGCAGGTACAGGGGGTTAGACACAGAGTAAAGCTCCCTCTACACTGTCCCATCAAACACTCCCAGAACAGGTACAGCACGGGGTTAGACACAGAGTAATGCTCCCTCTACACTGTCCCATCAAACACTCCCAGGGCAGGTACAGGGGGTTAGATACAGAGTAAAGCTCCCTCTACACTGTCCCATCAAACACTCCCAGGGCAGGTATAGCGCGGGTTAGTACAGAGTAAAGCTCCCTCTACACTGTCCCATCAAACACTCCCAGGGCAGGTACAGGGGGTTAGATACAGAGTAATGCTCCCTCTACACTGTCCCATCAAACACTCCCAGGGCAGGTACAGGGTCTTAGATACAGAGTAAAGCTCCCTCTACATGGTCCCATCAAACCATCCCAGGGCAGATGCAGGGGGTTAGATACGGTGTAAAGCTCCCTCTACACTGTCCCATCAACATTCCCAGGGCAAGTAGAGCACGGAGTTAGATACAGAGTAAAGCTCCCTCTGTACTGCCCCATCAAACACTCCCAGGGCAGATACAGCACGGGTTGGATACAGAGTAAAGCTTCCTCTACAATGTCCCATCAATAGTCCCAGGGCAGGTACAGTGCAGGTTATATACAGAGTAAAGCTACCTCTAAACTGTCCCATCGACACTCCCAGGGCATATACAGCACGGGTTAGATACAGAGTAAAGCTTCCTCTACACTGTCCCATCAATACTCACAGGGCCGGTACAGCACGGGTGAATTACAGAGTAAAGCTCCTTCTATATTGTGCCATCAAACATTCCCAGCGCAGATACAGCACGGGTTAGATACAGAGTAAAGCTTCCTCGACATGGTCCCATCAATACTCCCAGGGCAGGTACAGTGCAGGTTACATACAGAGTAAAGCTACCTCTACACTGTCCCATCGACACTCCCAGGGCAGATACAGCACGGGTTAGACACAGACTAAAGCTCCCTCTACACTGTCCCATCAAACACTCCCAGGGCAGCTACAGGTGTTTAGATACAGAGTAAAGCTCCCTGTACATTGTCCCAACAAACACTCCCAGGGCAGGTACAGCACAGGTTAGATACAGAGTAAAGCTCCTTCTACACTGTCCCATCAAACATTCCCAGGGCAGGTACAGCACGGGGTTCGATACAGAGTAAAGCTCCCTCGACACTGTCCCATCAAACACTCCCAGGGCAGGTACAGGGGGTTAGATGCAGAGTCAAGCTCCCTCTACACTGTCCCATCAAACACTCCCAGGGCAGGTACAGGGGGTTAGATACAGAGTAAAGCTCCCTCTACACGGTCCCATCAAACACTCCCAGGTGCAGTGCAGGTTATATACAGAGTAAAGCTCCCTCTACACTGTCCCATCGACACTCCCAGGACAGGTACAGCATGGGTTCGATACAGAGTAAAGCTCCCTCTACATTGTGCCATCAAACATTCCCAGCGCAGGTACAGCACGGGGTTAGATACAGAGTAAAGCTCCCTCTACACTGTCCCATCAAACACTCCCAGGGCAGGTACAGGGGGTTAGATACAGAGTAAAGCTCCCTCTACACTGTCCCATGAAACACTCCCAGGACAGGTTCAGCACGGGATTAGATACAGAGCAAAGCTCCCTCTACACTGTCCCATCAAACACTCCCAGGGCAGGTACAGCACGGGTTAGATACAGTGTAAAGCTCCCTCTACACTGTCCCATCAAACACTCCCAGGTCAGGTACAGCACTGGTTAGGTACAGAGTAATGCTCCCTCAAAACTGTCCCATCAAACACTCCCAGGACAGGTACAGCACTGGTTAGACACAGAGTAAAGCTTCCTCTACACTGTCCCATCAAACACTCCCAGGGCAGGTACAGCACGGGTTAGATACAGAGTAAAGCTCCCTCTACATTGTGCCATCAAACATTCCCAGCGCAGATACAGCACGGGGTTAGATACAGAGTAAAGCTTCCTCTACACTGTCCCATCAATACTCCCAGGGCAGGTACAGTGCAGGTTATATGCAGAGTAAAGCTCGCTCTACACTCTCCCATCAAACACTCCCAGGGCCGGTACAGCATGGGTGAGATACAGAGTAAAGCTCCCTCAACATTATCACATCAAACTCTCCCACAGCAGGTACAGCACGGGTTATATACAGAGTAAAGCTCCTTCTACATTGTGCCATCAAACATTCTCAGCGCAGGTATAGCACAGGTTAGGTACAGAGTAATGCTCCCTCAAAACTGTCCCATCAAACACTCCCAGGACAGGTACAGCACTGGTTAGACACAGAGTAAAGCTCCCTCTACACTGTCCCATCAAACACTCCCAGGTCAGGTACAGCACTGGTTAGGTACAGAGTAATGCTCCCTCAAAACTGTCCCATCAAACACTCCCAGGACAGGTACAGCACTGGTGAGACACAGAGTAAAGCTTCCTCTACACTGTCCCATCAAAGACTCCCAGGGCAGGTATAGCACAGGTTAGTACAGAGTAAAGCTCCCTCTACACTGTCCCATCAAGCACTCTCAGGGCAGGTACAGGATGTTAGATACAGAGTAAAGCTCCCTCGACACTGTCCCATCAAACACTCCCAGGGCAGGTACACGGGATTAGATACAGTGTAAAGCTCCCTCTACACTGTCCATCAAACACTTCCAGTGCAGGTACAGCACGGGTTAGATACAGAGTAAAGCTCCCTCTACATTGTGCCATCAAACATTCCCAGCGCAGGTACAGCACGGGGTGAGATACAGAGTAAAGCTTCCTCTACACTGTCCCATCAAACACTCCCAGGACAGGTACAGCACTGGTTAGACACAGAGTAAAGCTCCCTCTACACTGTCCCATCAAACACTCCCAGAACAGGTACAGCACTGGTTAGACACAGAGTAATGCTCCCTCTACACTGTCCCATCAAACACTCCCAGGGCAGGTACAGGGTGTTAGATACAGAGTAATGCTCCCTCTACACTGTCCCATCAAACACTCCCAGGGCAGGTACAGGGGGTTAGATACAGAGTAAAGCTCCCTCTACACTTCCCCATCATACACTCCCAGGGCAGGTATAGGGTCTTAGATACAGAGTAAAGCTGCCTCTACATGGTCCCATCAAACCATCCCAGGGCAGATGCAGGGGGTTAGATACGGTGTAAAGCTCCCTCTACACTGTCCCATCAACATTCCCAGGGCAAGTAGAGCACGGAGTTAGATACAGAGTAAAGCTCCCTCTGTACTGCCCCATCAAACACTCCCAGGGCAGATACAGCACGGGTTGGATACAGAGTAAAGCTTCCTCTACACTGTCCCATCAATAGTCCCAGGGCAGGTACAGTGCAGGTTATATACAGAGTAAAGCTACCTCTAAACTGTCCCATCGACACTCCCAGGGCATATACAGCACAGGTTAGATACAGAGTAAAGCTTCCTCTACACTGTCCCATCAATACTCACAGGGCCGGTACAGCATGGGTTATATACAGAGTAAAGCTCCCTCAACACTATCACATGAAACTCTCCCACGGCAGGTATAGCACGGGTGAATTACAGAGTAAAGCTCCTTCTATATTGTGCCATCAAACATTCCCAGCGCAGATACAGCACGGGTTAGATACAGAGTAAAGCTTCCTCGACATGGTCCCATCAATACTCCCAGGGCAGGTACAGTGCAGGTTACATACAGAGTAAAGCTACCTCTACACTGTCCCATCGACACTCCCAGGGCAGATACAGCACGGGTTAGACACAGACTAAAGCTCCCTCTACACTGTCCCATCAAACACTCCCAGGGCAGCTACAGCAGGGATTAGATGCAGAGTAAAGCTCCCTCTACACTGTCCCATGAAACACTCCCAGGGCAGGTACAGGTGTTTAGATACAGAGTAAAGCTCCCTGTACATTGTCCCAACAAACACTCCCAGGGCAGGTACAGCACAGGTTAGATACAGAGTAAAGCTCCTTCTACACTGTCCCATCAAACATTCCCAGGGCAGGTACAGCACGGGGTTCGATACAGAGTAAAGCTCCCTCGACACTGTCCCATCAAACACTCCCAGGGCAGGTACAGGGGGTTAGATGCAGAGTCAAGCTCCCTCTACACTGTCCCATCAAACACTCCCAGGGCAGGTACAGGGGGTTAGATACAGAGTAAAGCTCCCTCTACACGGTCCCATCAAACACTCCCAGGTGCAGTGCAGGTTATATACAGAGTAAAGCTCCCTCTACACTGTCCCATCGACACTCCCAGGACAGGTACAGCATGGGTTCGATACAGAGTAAAGCTCCCTCTACATTGTGCCATCAAACATTCCCAGCGCAGGTACAGCACGGGGTTAGATACAGAGTAAAGCTCCCTCTACACTGTCCCATCAAACACTCCCAGGGCAGGTACAGGGGGTTAGATACAGAGTAAAGCTCCCTCTACACTGTCCCATGAAACACTCCCAGGACAGGTTCAGCACGGGATTAGATACAGAGCAAAGCTCCCTCTACACTGTCCCATCAAACACTCCCAGGGCAGGTACAGCACGGGTTAGATACAGTGTAAAGCTCCCTCTACACTGTCCCATCAAACACTCCCAGGTCAGGTACAGCACTGGTTAGGTACAGAGTAATGCTCCCTCAAAACTGTCCCATCAAACACTCCCAGGACAGGTACAGCACTGGTTAGACACAGAGTAAAGCTTCCTCTACACTGTCCCATCAAACACTCCCAGGGCAGGTACAGCACGGGTTAGATACAGAGTAAAGCTCCCTCTACATTGTGCCATCAAACATTCCCAGCGCAGATACAGCACGGGGTTAGATACAGAGTAAAGCTTCCTCTACACTGTCCCATCAATACTCCCAGGGCAGGTACAGTGCAGGTTATATGCAGAGTAAAGCTCGCTCTACACTCTCCCATCAAACACTCCCAGGGCCGGTACAGCATGGGTGAGATACAGAGTAAAGCTCCCTCAACATTATCACATCAAACTCTCCCACAGCAGGTACAGCACGGGTTATATACAGAGTAAAGCTCCTTCTACATTGTGCCATCAAACATTCTCAGCGCAGGTATAGCACAGGTTAGGTACAGAGTAATGCTCCCTCAAAACTGTCCCATCAAACACTCCCAGGACAGGTACAGCACTGGTTAGACACAGAGTAAAGCTCCCTCTACACTGTCCCATCAAACACTCCCAGGTCAGGTACAGCACTGGTTAGGTACAGAGTAATGCTCCCTCAAAACTGTCCCATCAAACACTCCCAGGACAGGTACAGCACTGGTGAGACACAGAGTAAAGCTTCCTCTACACTGTCCCATCAAAGACTCCCAGGGCAGGTATAGCACGGGGTTAGTACAGAGTAAAGCTCCCTCTACACTGTCCCATCAAGCACTCTCAGGGCAGGTACAGGATGTTAGATACAGAGTAAAGCTCCCTCGACACTGTCCCATCAAACACTCCCAGGGCAGGTACACGGGATTAGATACAGTGTAAAGCTCCCTCTACACTGTCCATCAAACACTTCCAGTGCAGGTACAGCACGGGTTAGATACAGAGTAAAGCTCCCTCTACATTGTGCCATCAAACATTCCCAGCGCAGGTACAGCACGGGGTGAGATACAGAGTAAAGCTTCCTCTACACTGTCCCATCAAACACTCCCAGGACAGGTACAGCACTGGTTAGACACAGAGTAAAGCTCCCTCTACACTGTCCCATCAAACACTCCCAGAACAGGTACAGCACTGGTTAGACACAGAGTAATGCTCCCTCTACACTGTCCCATCAAACACTCCCAGGGCAGGTACAGGGTGTTAGATACAGAGTAATGCTCCCTCTACACTGTCCCATCAAACACTCCCAGGGCAGGTACAGGGGGTTAGATACAGAGTAAAGCTCCCTCTACACTTCCCCATCATACACTCCCAGGGCAGGTATAGGGTCTTAGATACAGAGTAAAGCTGCCTCTACATGGTCCCATCAAACCATCCCAGGGCAGATGCAGGGGGTTAGATACGGTGTAAAGCTCCCTCTACACTGTCCCATCAACATTCCCAGGGCAAGTAGAGCACGGAGTTAGATACAGAGTAAAGCTCCCTCTGTACTGCCCCATCAAACACTCCCAGGGCAGATACAGCACGGGTTGGATACAGAGTAAAGCTTCCTCTACACTGTCCCATCAAACATTCCCAGGGCAGGTACAGCACGGGTTAGATACAGAGTAAAGCTACCTCTAAACTGTCCCATCGACACTCCCAGGGCATATACAGCACAGGTTAGATACAGAGTAAAGCTTCCTCTACACTGTCCCATCAATACTCACAGGGCCGGTACAGCATGGGTTATATACAGAGTAAAGCTCCCTCAACACTATCACATGAAACTCTCCCACGGCAGGTATAGCACGGGTGAATTACAGAGTAAAGCTCCTTCTATATTGTGCCATCAAACATTCCCAGCGCAGATACAGCACGGGTTAGATACAGAGTAAAGCTTCCTCGACATGGTCCCATCAATACTCCCAGGGCAGGTACAGTGCAGGTTACATACAGAGTAAAGCTACCTCTACACTGTCCCATCGACACTCCCAGGGCAGATACAGCACGGGTTAGACACAGACTAAAGCTCCCTCTACACTGTCCCATCAAACACTCCCAGGGCAGCTACAGCAGGGATTAGATGCAGAGTAAAGCTCCCTCTACACTGTCCCATCAAACATTCCCAGGGCAGGTACAGCACGGGGTTCGATACAGAGTAAAGCTCCCTCTACACTGCCCCATCAAACACTCCCAGGGCAGGTACAGGGGGTTAGATGCAGAGTAAAGCTCCCTCTACACTGTCCCATCAAACACTCCCAGGGCAGGTACAGGGGGTTAGATACAGAGTAAAGCTCCCTCTACACGGTCCCATCAAACACTCCCAGGTGCAGTGCAGGTTATATACAGAGTAAAGCTCCCTCTACACTGTCCCATCGACACTCCCAGGACAGGTACAGCATGAGTTCGATACAGAGTAAAGCTCCCTCTACATTGTGCCATCAAACATTCCCAGCGCAGGTGCAGCACGGGGTTAGATACAGAGTAAAGCTCCCTCTACACTGTCCCATCAAACACTCCCAGGGCAGGTACAGGGGGTGAGATACAGAGTAAAGCTCCCTCCACACTGTCCCATCAAAGACTCCCAGGGCAGGTACAGCACAGGTTAGGGACAGAGTAATGCTCCCTCTACACTGTCCCATCAAACACTCCCAGGACAGGTACAGCACTGGTTAGACACAGAGTAAAGCTCCCTCTACACTGTCCCATCAAACACTCCCAGGGCAGGTACAGCACTGGTTAGACACAGAGTAAAGCTCCCTCTACACTGTCCCATCAAACACTCCCAGAACAGGTACAGCACTGGTTAGACACAGAGTAATGCTCCCTCTACACTGTCCCATCAAACACTCCCAGGGCAGGTATAGCACAAGTTTGATGCGGAGTAAAGCTTCCTCTACACTGTCCCATCAAACACTCCCAGCGCAGGTACAGCACGGGGTTAGATACAGAGTAAACCTCCCTCTACACTGTCCCATCAAACACTCTCAGGGCAGGTACAGGGCGTTAGATACAGAGTAAAGCTCCCTCGACACTGTCCCGAGAAACACTCCCAGGGCAGGTACAGCTGGGTTAGATTCAGAGTAAAGCTCCCTCTACACTGTCCCATCAATACTCCCAGGGCAGGTACAGTGCAGGTTATATACAGAGTAAAGCTCCCTCAACACTATCACATCAAACTCTCCCAAGGCAGGTACAGGACGGATTATATATAGAGTAAAGCTCCTTCTACATTGTGCCATCAAACATTCCCAGCGCAGGTATAGCACGGGTTAGATACAGAGTAAAGCTTCCTCTACACTGTCCCATCAAAGACTCCCAGGGCAGGAATAGCACAGGTTAGGTACAGAGTAATGCTCCCTCAAAACTGTCTCATCAAACACTCCCAGGACAGGTACAGCACTGGTTAGACACAGAGTAAAGCTCCCTCTACACTGTCCCATCAAACACTCCCAGGACAGGTACAGGGGGTTAGATACAGAGTAAAGCTCCCTCTGCACTGTTCCATCAAACACTCCCAGGGCAGGTACAGGGGGTTAGATACAGAGTAAAGCTCCCTCTACACTGTCCCATCAAACACTCCCAGGACAGGTACAGGGGGTTAGATACAGAGTAAAGCTCCCTCTGCACTGTTCCATCAAACACTCCCAGGGCAGGTACAGGGGGTTAGACACAGAGTAAAACATCCTCTACACTGCCCCATCAAACATTCCCATGGCAGGTACACTGGTTTAGATACAGAGTAAAGCTCCCTCTACACTGTCCCATCAAACACTCCCAGGGCAGGTACAGGGGGTTAGATACAGAGTAAAGCTCCCTCTACACTGTCCCATCAAACACTCCCAGGGCAGGAATAGCACAGGTTAGGTACAGAGTAATGCTCCCTCAAAACTGTCTCATCAAACACTCCCAGGACAGGTACAGCACTGGTTAGACACAGAGTAAAGCTCCCTCTACACTGTCCCATCAAACACTCCCAGGACAGGTACAGGGGGTTAGATACAGAGTAAAGCTCCCTCTGCACTGTTCCATCAAACACTCCCAGGGCAGGTACAGGGGGTTAGATACAGAGTAAAGCTCCCTCTACACTGTCCCATCAAACACTCCCAGGACAGGTACAGGGGGTTAGATACAGAGTAAAGCTCCCTCTGCACTGTTCCATCAAACACTCCCAGGGCAGGTACAGGGGGTTAGACACAGAGTAAAACATCCTCTACACTGCCCCATCAAACATTCCCATGGCAGGTACACTGGTTTAGATACAGAGTAAAGCTCCCTCTACACTGTCCCATCAAACACTCCCAGGGCAGGTACACGGGGTTAGATACAGAGTAAAACGCCCTCTACACTGCCCCATCGAACATTCCCAGTGCAGGTACAGCACGGGTTAGATACAGAGTAATGCTCCCTCTGCACTGTCCCATCAAAGACTCCTAGGTGCAGTGTCAGTTATATACAGAGTAAAGCTCCCTCTACACTGTCCTATCGACACTCCCAGCGCAGATACAGCACGGGGTTAGATACAGAGTAAAGCTTCCTCTACGCTGTCCCATCAAACACTCCCAGGGCACGTACAGCACGGGGTGAGGTACAGAGTAATGCTCCCTCTACACTGTCCCATCAAACACTCCCAGGGCAGGTACAGCACGGGGTTAGATACAGAGTAAAGCTCCCTATACACTGTCCCATCAAACACTCCCAGGGCAGGTACAGCACGGGGTTAGATACAGAGTAAAGCTGCCTCTACATGGTCCCATCAAACCATCCCAGGGCAGATGCAGGCGGTTAGATACGGTGTAAAGCTCCCTCTACACTGTCCCATCAACATTCCCAGGGCAAGTACAGCACGGAGTTAGATACAGAGTAAAGCTCCCTCTGTACTGCCCCATCAAACACTCCCAGGGCAGATACAGCACGGGTTAGATACAGAGTAAAGCTTCCTCTACACTGTCCCATCAATACTCCCAGGGCAGGTACAGTGCAGGTTATATACAGAGTAAAGCTACCTCTAAACTGTCCCATCGACACTCCCAGGGCAGATACAGCACGGGTTAGATACAGAGTAAAGCTTCCTCGACACTGTCCCATCAATACTCCCAGGGCAGGTACAGTGCAGGTTATATACAGAGTAAAGCTACCTCTACACTGTCCCATCGACACTCCCAGGGCAGATACAGCACGGGTTAGATACAGAGTAAAGCTTCCTCTACACTGTCCCATCAATACTCCCAGGGCAGGTACAGTGCAGGTTATATAGAGAGTAAAGCTACCTCTACACTGTCCCATCGACACTCCCAGGGCAGATACAGCACGGGGTTAGACACAGACTAATGCTCCCTCTACACTGTCCCAACAAACACTCCCAGGGCAGGTACAGGGGGTTAGATACAGAGTAAAGCTCCCTCTACACTGTCCCAACAAACACTCCCAGGGCTGGTACAGCATGGGTTAGATTCAGAGTAAAGCCCCCTCGATACTGTCCCATCAAACACTCCCAGGGCAGATACAGCACGGGTTAGACACAGACTAAAGCTCCCTCTACACTGTCCCATCAAACACTCCCAGGGCAGCTACAGCAGGGATTAGATGCAGAGTAAAGCTCCCTCTACACTGTCCCATCAAACATTCCCAGGGCAGGTACAGCACGGGGTTCGATACAGAGTAAAGCTCCCTCTACACTGCCCCATCAAACACTCCCAGGGCAGGTACAGGGGGTTAGATGCAGAGTAAAGCTCCCTCTACACTGTCCCATCAAACACTCCCAGGGCAGGTACAGGGGGTTAGATACAGAGTAAAGCTCCCTCTACACGGTCCCATCAAACACTCCCAGGTGCAGTGCAGGTTATATACAGAGTAAAGCTCCCTCTACACTGTCCCATCGACACTCCCAAGACAGGTACAGCATGGGTTCGATACAGAGTAAAGCTCCCTCTACATTGTGCCATCAAACATTCCCAGCGCAGGTGCAGCACGGGGTTAGATACAGAGTAAAGCTCCCTCTACACTGTCCCATCAAACACTCCCAGGGCAGGTACAGGGGGTTAGATACAGAGTAAAGCTCCCTCCACACTGTCCCATCAAAGACTCCCAGGGCAGGTACAGCACAGGTTAGGGACAGAGTAATGCTCCCTCTACACTGTCCCATCAAACACTCCCAGGACAGGTACAGCACTGGTTAGACACAGAGTAAAGCTCCCTCTACACTGTCCCATCAAACACTCCCAGGGCAGGTACAGGGGGTTAGATACAGAGTAAAGCTTCCTCTACGCTGTCCCATCAAACACTCCCAGGGCACGTACAGCACGGGGTTAGGTACAGAGTAATGCTCCCTCTACACTGTCCCATCAAACACTCCCAGGGCAGGTACAGCACGGGGTTAGATACAGAGTAAAGCTCCCTATACACTGTCCCATCAAACACTCCCAGGGCAGGTACAGGGTCTTAGATACAGAGTAAAGCTGCCTCTACATGGTCCCATCAAACCATCCCAGGGCAGATGCAGGCGGTTAGATACGGTGTAAAGCTCCCTCTATACTGTCCCATCAACATTCCCAGGGCAAGTACAGCACGGAGTTAGATACAGAGTAAAGCTCCCTCTGTACTGCCCCATCAAACACTCCCAGGGCAGATACAGCACGGGTTAGATACAGAGTAAAGCTTCCTCTACACTGTCCCATCAATATTCCCAGGGCAGGTACAGTGCAGGTTATATACAGAGTAAAGCTACCTCTAAACTGTCCCATCGACACTCCCAGGGCAGATACAGCACGGGTTAGATACAGAGTAAAGCTTCCTCTACACTGTCCCATCAATACTCCCAGGGCAGGTACAGTGCAGGTTATATACAGAGTAAAGCTACCTCTACACTGTCCCATCGACACTCCCAGGGCAGATACAGCACGGGGTTAGATACAGAGTAAAGCTCCCTCTACACTGTCCCAACAAACACTCCCAGGGCTGGTACAGCATGGGTTAGATTCAGAGTAAAGCCCCCTCGATACTGTCCCATCAAACACTCCCAGGGCAGGTACAGCACGGATTATATACAGAGTAAAGCTCCCTCTACACTGTCCCATCAAACACTCCCAGGGCAGGCACAGCATGGGTTAAATACAGAGCAAAGCTCCCTCTTCACTGTCCCATCAAGTACTCTCAGGGCAGGTACAGGTTGTTAGATACAGAGTAAAGCTCCCTCTACACTCTCCCATCAAACACTCACAGGGCCGGTACAGCACGGGTTAGATACAGAGTAAAGCTCCCGCAACATTATCACATCAAACTCTCCCACGGCTGGGACAGCACGGGTGAATTACAGAGTAAAGCTCCTTCTACATTGTGCCATCAAACATTCCCAGCGCAGATACAGCACGGGTTAGATACAGAGTAAAGCTTCCTCGACATGGTCCCATCAAACCATCCCAGGGCAGGTACAGTGCAGGTTATATACAGAGTAAAGCTACCTCTACACTGTCCCATCGACACTCCCAGGGCAGATACAGCACGGGTTAGACACAGACTAAAGCTCCCTCTACACTGTCCCAACAAACACTCCCAGGGCAGGTACAGGGGGTTAGATACAGAGTAAAGCTCTCTCTACACTGTCCCATCAAACATTCCCAGGGCAGGTACAGGGGGTTAGATACAGAGTAAAGCTCCCTCTACACTGTCCCATGAAACACTCCCAGGGCAGGTACAGGGGGTTAGATGCAGAGTAAAGCTCCCTCTACACGGTCCCATCAAACACTCCCAGGTGCAGTGCAGGTTATATACAGAGTAAAGCTCCCTTTACACTGTCCCATCGACACTCCCAGGACAGGTATAGCATGGGTTCGATACAGAGTAAAGCTTACTCTACATTGTGCCATCAAACATTCCCAGCGCAGGTACAGCACGGGGTTAGATACAGAGTAAAGCTACCTCTACACTCTCCCATCAAACACTCCCAGGGCCGGTACAGCATGGGTTAGATATAGAGTAAAGCTCCCTCAACACTGTCCCATCAAACTCTCCCACGGCAGGTACAGCACGGGTGAAATACAGAGTAAAGTTCCTTCTACATTGTGCCATCAAACACTCCCAGTGCAGGTATAGCACGGGTTAGATACAGAGTAAAGCTTCCTCTGCACTGTCCCATCAAACACTCCCAGGGCAGGTATAGCACAGTTTAGTTACAGAGTAATGCTCCCTCAAAACTGTCCCATCAAACACTCCCAGGACAGGTACAGCACTGGTTAGACACAGAGTAAAGCTCCCTCTACACTGTCCCATCAAACACTCCCAGGTCAGGTACAGCACGGGTTAGATACAGAGTAAAGCTCCCTCTACATTGTGCCATCAAACATTCCCAGCGCAGATACAGCACGGGGTTAGATACAGAGTAAAGCTTCCTCTACACTGTCCCATCGACACTCCAAGGGCAGGTACAGCACGGGTTAGATACAAAGTAAAGCTCCCTCTACACTCTCCCATCAAACACTCCCAGGGCAGGTACAGCATGGGTTAGATACAGAGTAAAGCTCCCTCAACATTATCACATCAAACTCTCCCACTGCAGGTACAGCACGGGTTATATACAGAGTAAAGCTCCTTCTACATTGTGCCATCAAACATTCCCAGCGCAGGTATAGCACAGGTTAGGTACAGAGTAATGCTCCCTCAAAACTGTCCCATCAAACACACCCAGGACAGGTACAGCACTGGTTAGACACAGAGTAAAGCTCCCTCTACACTGTCCCATCAAACACTCCCAGGTCAGGTACAGCACTGGTTAGGTACAGAGTAATGCTCCCTGAACACTATCACATCAAACACTCCCAGGGTAGGTACAGCACAGATTAGATACAGAGTAAAGCTTCCTCTACACTGTCCCATCAAACACTCCCAGGGCAGGTACAGCACGGGTTAGATACAGAGTAAAGCTCCCTCTACACTGTTTCATCAAACACTCCCAGGGCAGGTACAGCACGGGTTAGATACAGAGTAAAGCTCCCTCTACACTGTCCCATCAAACACTCCCAGGGCAAGTACAGCACTGGATTAGATACAGAGTAAAGCTCCCTCTACATGTCCCATCAAACAGTCTCAGGACAGGTACAGCAGTGGTTAGACACAGAGTAAAGCTCCCTCTGTACTGTCCCATCAAACACCCCCAGGGCAGGTACAGCACGGGTTAGATACAGAGTAAAGCTCCCCCTACACTGTTCCATCAAACACTCCCAGGTCAGGTACGGCAAAGATTTGATACGGACTAAAGCTTCCTCTACACTGTCCCATCAAACCATCCCAGGGCAGATGCAGGGGGTTAGATACAGTGTAAAGCTCCCTCTACACTGTCCCATCAACATTCCCAGGGTAAGTACAGCACGGAGTTAGATACAGAGTAAAGCTACCTCTAAACTGTCCCATCGACACTCCCAGGGCAGATACAGCACGGGTTAGATACAGAGTAAAGCTTCCTCTACACTGTCCCATCAATACTCCCAGGGCAGGTATAGCACAGTTTAGTTACAGAGTAATTCTCCCTCAAAACTGACCCATCAAACAATCCCAGGACAGGTACAGCACTGGTTAGACACAGAGTAAAGCTCCCTCTACACTGTCCCATCAAACACTCCCAGGTCAGGTACGGCAATGATTTGATACGGACTAAAGCTTCCTCTACACTGTCCCATCAAAGACTCCCAGGGCAGGTATAGCGCGGGTTAGTACAAAGTAACGTTCCATCTACACTTCCCCATCATACACTCCCAGGTCAGGTACAGGGTCTTAGATACAGAGAAAAGCTGCCTCTACATGGTCCCATCAAACCATCCCAGGGCAGATGCAGGGGGTTAGATACAGTGTAAAGCTCCGTCTACACTGTCCCATCAACATTCCCAGGGTAAGTACAGCACGGAGTTAGATACAGAGTAAAGAACCCTCTACACTATCCTATCAAACACTCCCAGGGCAGCTACAGCAGGGATTAGATAAAGAGTAAAGCTCCCTCTACACTGTCCCATCAAACACTCCCAGGGCAGGTACAGCACGGGTTAGATACAGAGTAAAGCTCCCTCTACACTGTCCCATCAAACACTCCCAGGGCAGGTACAGGAGGTTAGATACAGAGTAAAGCTCCCTCTACACTGTCCCATCAAACACTCCCAGGGCAGGTACAGGGGGTTAGATACAGAGTAAAGCTCCCTCTACACTGTCCCATCAAACACTCCCAGGGCAGATACAGCACGGGTTAGATACAGAGTAAAGCTTCCTCTACACTGTCCCATCAAAGACTCTCAGGGCAGGTACAGCATAGGTTAGATACAGAGTAAAGCTCCCTCTACACTGTCCCATCAAACACTCCCAGGGCAGGTACAGCACGGGTTAGATACAGAGTAAAGCTCCCTCTACACTGTCCCATCAAACACTCCCAGGACATTTACAGCACTGGCTAGACACAGAGTAAAGCTTCCTCTACACTGTCCCATCAAACACTTCCAGGGCAGGTACAGCACGGGGTTAGATACAGAGTAAAGCTCCCTCTACACTGTCCCATCAAACACTCCAAGGGCAGGTACAGGGGGTTAGATACAGAGTAAAGCTCCCTCTACACTGTCCCATCAAACACTCCCAGGGCAGGTAAGGCACTGGGTTAGATACAGAGTAAAGCTCCCTCTACACTGTCCCATCAAACACTCTCAGGACAGGTACAGCACTGGGTTAGATACAGAGTAAAGCTCCATTTACATGTCCCATCAAACACTCCCAGGGCAGGTACAGCACGGGTTGGATACAGAGTAAAGCTTCCTCTACATGTCCCATCAAACACTCCCAGGGCAGGTACAGCACGGGTTGGGTACAGAGTAACGGTCCCTCTACACTTCCCCATCATGCACTCCCAGGGCAGTTACAGGGGCTTAGATACAGAGTAAAGCTGCCTCTACATGGTCCTATCAAACCATCCCAGGGCAGGTACAGCACGGCTTAGATACAGAGTAAAGCTCCCTCTACGCTGTCCCATCAAACACTCCCAGGGCAGGTACACCATGGGTTAGATACAGAGTAAAACTCCCTCTACACTGTCCCATGAAATACTCCCAGGGCAGGTACAGGGGGTTAGATACAGAGTAAAGCTCCTTCTACACTGTCTCAACAAACACTCCCAGGGCAGGTACAGCACAGGTTAGATACAGAGTAAAGCTCCCTCTATACTGTCCCATCAAAGACTCCCAGGGCAGGTACAGCACGGGGTTAGATGCAGAGTAAAGCTCCCTCTACACTTCCCCATCAAACACTCCCAGGGCAGATACAGCACGGGTTAGATACAGAGTAAAGCTCCCTCTACTCTGTCCCATCAATACTCCCAGGGCAGGTACAGTGCAGATTATATACAGAAGTAAAGCTACCTCTACACTGTCCCATCAAACACTCCCAGGGCAGGTACAGCACGGGTTAGATACAGAGTAAAGCTCACTCTACACTCTCCCATCAAACACTCCCAGGGCCGGTACAGCATGGGTTAGATACAGAGTAAAGCTCCCTCTACACTGTCCCATCAAACACTCCCAGGGCAGGTACAGGGTCTTAGATACAGAGTAAAGCTCCCTCTACATGGTCCCATCAAACCATCCCAGGGCAGATGCAGGGGGTTAGATACGGTGTAAAGCTCCCTCTACACTGTCCCATCAACATTCCCCGGGCAAGTACAGCACGGAGTTAGATACAGAGTAAAGCTCCCACTGTACTGCCCCATCAAACACTCCCAGGGCAGATACAGCACGGGTTAGATTCAGAGTAAAGCTTCCTCTACACTGTCCCATCAATACTCCCAGGGCAGGTACAGTGCAGGTTATATACAGAGTAAAGCTACCTCTACACTGTCCCAACAAACACTCCCAGGGCTGGTACAGCATGGGTTAGATTCAGAGTAAAGCCCCCTCGATACTGTCACATCAAAGACTCCCAGGGCAGCTACAGCACGGATTATATACAGAGTAAAGGTCCCTCTACACTGTCCCATCAAGTACTCTCAGGGCAGGTACAGGTTGTTAGATACAGAGTAAAGCTCCCTCTACACTGTCCCATCAATACTCCCAGGGCTGGTACAGCGCGGGTTAGATACAGAGTAAAGCTACCTCTACACTATCACATCAAACTCTCCCACGGCAGGTACAGCACGGGTTAGATACAGAGTAAAGCTTCCTCTGTACTGTCCCATCAAAGACTCCCAGGGCAGGTATAGCACAGTTTAGTTACAGAGTAATGCTCCCTCAAAACTGACCCATCAAACACTCCCAGGACAGGTACAGCACTGGTTAGACACAGAGTAAAGCTCCCTCTACACTGTCCCATCAAACACTCCCAGGTCAGGTACGGCAATGATTTGATACAGACTAAAGCTCCCTCTACACTGTCCCATCAAAGACTCCCAGGGCAGGTATAGCGCGGGTTAGTACAAAGTAACGTTCCATCTACACTTCCCCATCATACACTCCCAGGTCAGGTACAGGGTCTTAGATACAGAGAAAAGCTGCCTCTACATGGTCCCATCAAACCATCCCAGGGCAGATGCAGGGGGTTAGATACAGTGTAAAGCTCCGTCTACACTGTCCCATCAACATTCCCAGGGTAAGTACAGCACGGAGTTAGATACAGAGTAAAGAACCCTCTACACTATCCTATCAAACACTCCCAGGGCAGCTACAGCAGGGATTAGATAAAGAGTAAAGCTCCCTCTACACTGTCCCATCAAACACTCCCAGGGCAGGTACAGCACGGGTTAGATACAGAGTAAAGCTCCCTCTACACTGTCCCATCAAACACTCCCAGGGCAGGTACAGGAGGTTAGATACAGAGTAAAGCTCCCTCTACACTGTCCCATCAAACACTCCCAGGGCAGGTACAGGGGGTTAGATACAGAGTAAAGCTCCCTCTACACTGTCCCATCAAACATTCCCAGGGCAGATACAGCACGGGTTAGATGCAGAGTAAAGCTTCCTCGACACTGTCCCATCAAAGGCTCTCAGGGCAGGTACAGCATAGGTTAGATACAGAGTAAAGCTCCCTCTACACTGTCCCATCAAACACTCCCAGGGCAGGTACAGCACGGGTTAGATACAGAGTAAAGCTCCCTCTACACTGTCCCATCAAACACTCCCAGGACATTTACAGCACTGGCTAGACACAGAGTAAAGCTTCCTCTACACTGTCCCATCAAACACTTCCAGGGCAGGTACAGCACGGGGTTAGATACAGAGTAAAGCTCCCTCTACACTGTCCCATCAAACACTCCAAGGGCAGGTACAGGGGGTTAGATACAGAGTAAAGCTCCCTCTACACTGTCCCATCAAACACTCCCAGGGCAGGTACAGCACTGGGTTAGATACAGAGTAAAGCTCCCTCTACACTGTCCCATCAAACACTCTCAGGACAGGTACAGCACTGGGTTAGATACAGAGTAAAGCTCCATTTACATGTCCCATCAAACACTCCCAGGGCAGGTACAGCACGGGTTGGATACAGAATAACGGTCCCTCTACACTTCCCCATCATGCACTCCCAGAGCAGGTACAGGGGCTTAGATACATAGTAAAGCTCCCTCTACACTGTCCCATCAAACACTCCCAGGGCAGGTCCAGCACTGGGTTAGATACAGAGTAAAGCTTCCTCTACATGTCCCATCAAACACTCCCAGGGCAGGTACAGCACGGGTTGGGTACAGAGTAACGGTACCTCTACACTTCCCCATCATGCACTCCCAGGGCAGTTACAGGGGCTTAGATACAGAGTAAAGCTGCCTCTACATGGTCCTATCAAACCATCCCAGGGCAGGTACAGCACGGCTTAGATACAGAGTAAAGCTCCCTCTACGCTGTCCCATCAAACACTCCCAGGGCAGGTACACCATGGGTTAGATACAGAGTAAAACTCCCTCTACACTGTCCCATGAAATACTACCAGGGCAGGTACAGGGGGTTAGATACAGAGTAAAGCTCCTTCTACACTGTCCCAACAAACACTCCCAGGGCAGGTACAGCACAGGTTAGATACAGAGTAAAGCTCCCTCTACACTTCCCCATCAAACACTCCCAGGGCAGATACAGCACGGGTTAGATACAGAGCAAAGCTCCCTCTACACTGTCCCATCAATACTCCCAGGGCAGGTACAGTGCAGGTTATATACAGAAGTAAAGCTACCTCTACACTGTCCCATCGACACTCCCAGGGCAGGTACAGCACGGGTTAGATACAGAGTAAAGCTCACTCTACACTCTCCCATCAAACACTACCAGGGCCGGTACAGCATGGGTTAGATACAGAGTAAAGCTCCCTCAACACTATCACATCAAACTCTCCCACGGCAGGTACAGCACGGGTTATATACAGAGTAAAGCTCCTTCTACATTGTGCCATCAAACATTCACAGCGCAGATACAGCACGGGTTAGATACAGAGTAAAGCTTCCTCTGCACTGTCCCATCAAAGTTTCCCAGGGCAGGTATAGCACAGGTTAGGTACAGAGTAATGCTCCCTCAAAACTGTCCCATCAAACACTCCCAGGGCAGGTACAGCACTGGTTAGACACAGAGTAAAGCTCCCTCTACACTGTCCCATCAAACACTCCCAGGTCAGGTACTGCAAAGATTTGATACGGACTAAAACTTCCTCTACACTGTCCCATCAAACACTCCCAGGGCAGGTATAGCGCGGGTTAGTATAGAGTAAAGCTCCCTCTACACTGTCCCATCAAACACTCCCAGGGCAGGTACAGGGTCTTCGATACAGAGTAAAGCTGCCTCTACATGGTCCCATCAAACCATCCCAGGGCAGATGCAGGGGGTTTGATACAATGTAAAGCTCCCTCTACACTGTCCCATCAACATTCCCAGGGCAAGTACAGCACGGAGTTAGCTACAGAGTAAAGCTCCCTCTGCACTGTCCCATCAAACACTCCCAGGGCAGGTACAGCACAGGTTCGATACAGAGTAAAGCTCCCTCTACACTGTCCCATCAAACACTCCCAGGGCAGGTACAGGAGGTTAGATACAGAGTAAAGCTCCCTCTACACTGTCCCATCAAACACTCCCAGGGCAGGTACAGGGGGTTAGATACAGAGTAAAGCTCCCTCTACACTGTCCCATCAAACATTCCCAGGGCAGATACAGCACGGGTTAGATGCAGAGTAAAGCTTCCTCGACACTGTCCCATCAAAGGCTCTCAGGGCAGGTACAGCATAGGTTAGATACAGAGTAAAGCTCCCTCTACACTGTCCCATCAAACACTCCCAGGGCAGGTACAGCACGGGTTAGATACAGAGTAAAGCTCCCTCTACACTGTCCCATCAAACACTCCCAGGACATTTACAGCACTGGCTAGACACAGAGTAAAGCTTCCTCTACACTGTCCCATCAAACACTTCCAGGGCAGGTACAGCACGGGGTTAGATACAGAGTAAAGCTCCCTCTACACTGTCCCATCAAACACTCCAAGGGCAGGTACAGGGGGTTAGATACAGAGTAAAGCTCCCTCTACACTGTCCCATCAAACACTCCCAGGGCAGGTACAGCACTGGGTTAGATACAGAGTAAAGCTCCCTCTACACTGTCCCATCAAACACTCTCAGGACAGGTACAGCACTGGGTTAGATACAGAGTAAAGCTCCATTTACATGTCCCATCAAACACTCCCAGGGCAGGTACAACACGGGTTGGATAAAGAATAACGGTCCCTCTACACTTCCCCATCATGCACTCCCAGAGCAGGTACAGGGGCTTAGATACATAGTAAAGCTCCCTCTACACTGTCCCATCAAACACTCCCAGGGCAGGTCCAGCACTGGGTTAGATACAGAGTAAAGCTTCCTCTACATGTCCCATCAAACACTCCCAGGGCAGGTACAGCACGGGTTGGGGACAGAGTAACGGTACCTCTACACTTCCCCATCATGCACTCCCAGGGCAGTTACAGGGGCTTAGATACAGAGTAAAGCTGCCTCTACATGGTCCTATCAAACCATCCCAGGGCAGGTACAGCACGGCTTAGATACAGAGTAAAGCTCCCTCTACGCTGTCCCATCAAACACTCCCAGGGCAGGTACACCATGGGTTAGATACAGAGTAAAACTCCCTCTACACTGTCCCATGAAATACTCCCAGGGCAGGTACAGGGGGTTAGATACAGAGTAAAGCTCCTTCTACACTGTCCCAACAAACACTCCCAGGGCAGGTACAGCACAGGTTAGATACAGAGTAAAGCTCCCTCTACACTTCCCCATCAAACACTCCCAGGGCAGATACAGCACGGGTTAGATACAGAGCAAAGCTCCCTCTACACTGTCCCATCAATACTCCCAGGGCAGGTACAGTGCAGGTTATATACAGAAGTAAAGCTACCTCTACACTGTCCCATCGACACTCCCAGGGCAGGTACAGCACGGGTTAGATACAGAGTAAAGCTCACTCTACACTCTCCCATCAAACACTACCAGGGCCGGTACAGCATGGGTTAGATACAGAGTAAAGCTCCCTCAACACTATCACATCAAACTCTCCCACGGCAGGTACAGCACGGGTTATATACAGAGTAAAGCTCCTTCTACATTGTGCCATCAAAGTTTCCCAGGGCAGGTATAGCACAGGTTAGGTACAGAGTAATGCTCCCTCAAAACTGTCCCATCAAACACTCCCAGGGCAGGTACAGCACTGGTTAGACACAGAGTAAAGCTCCCTCTACACTGTCCCATCAAACACTCCCAGGTCAGGTACTGCAAAGATTTGATACGGACTAAAACTTCCTCTACACTGTCCCATCAAACACTCCCAGGGCAGGTATAGCGCGGGTTAGTACAGAGTAAAGCTCCCTCTACACTGTCCCATCAAACACTCCCAGGGCAGGTACAGGGTCTTAGATACAGAGTAAAGCTGCCTCTACATGGTCCCATCAAACCATCCCAGGGCAGATGCAGGGGGTTAGATACAGTGTAAAGCTCCCTCTACACTGTCCCATCAACATTCCCAGGGCAAGTACAGCACGGAGTTAGCTACAGAGTAAAGCTCCCTCTGCACTGTCCCATCAAACACTCCCAGGGCAGGTACAGCACAGGTTCGATACAGAGTAAAGCTCCCTCTACATTGTGCCATCAAACATTCCTAGTGAGGGTACACCATGGTTTAGATAGAGTAAAGTTCCCTCTACACTGTCCCATGACACACTCCCAGGGCAGCTGCAGCACGGGGTTAGATACAGAGTAAAGCTCCCACTACACTGTCCCAACAAGCACTTCCAGGGCAGGTACAGCACAGGTTAGATACAGAGTAAAGCTCCCTCTACACTGTCCCATCAAACGTTCCCAGGGCAGGTACAGGGGGTTAGATGCAGAGTAAAGCTCCATCTACACTGTCCCATCAAACACTCCCAGGGCAGGTACAGGGGGTTAGATACAGAGTAAAGCTTCCTCTACGCTGTCCCATCAAAGACTCCCAGGGCAGGGACAGCACGGGTTAGATACAGAGTAATGCTCCCTCTACACTGTCCCATCAAAAACTCCCAGGGCAGGTCCAGCACTGGGTTAGATACAGAGTAAAGCTCCCTCTACATGTCCCATCAAACACTCTCAGGACAGGTACAGCACTGGTTAGACACAGAGTAAAGCTCCCTCTGTACTGTCCCATCAAACAGTCCCAGGGCAGGTACAGCACGGGTTAGATACAAAGTAAAGCTCCCTCTACACTGTCCCATCAAACACTCCCAGGACATTTACAGCACTGGCTAGACACAGAGTAAAGCTCCCTCCACACTGTTTCATCAAACACTCCCAGGGCAGGGACAGCACGGGTTAGATACAGAGTAATGCTCCCTCTACACTGTCCCATCAAAAACTCCCAGGGCAGGTCCAGCACTGGGTTAGATACAGAGTAAAGCTCCCTCTACATGTCCCATCAAACACTCTCAGGACAGGTACAGCACTGGTTAGACACAGAGTAAAGCTCACTCTGTACTGTCCCATCAAACAGTCCCAGGGCAGGTACAGCACGGGTTGGGTACAGAGTAATGGTCCCACTACACTTCCCCATCATACACTCCCAGGGCAGGTACAGGGGCTTAGATACAGAGTAAAGCTCCCTCGACGCTGTCCCATCAAACACTCCCAGGGCAGGTACAGGTGGTTAAATACAGAGTAAAGCTCCCTCTACACTGCCCATCAAACACTCCCACGGCAGGTACAGGGGCTTAGATACAGAGTAAAGCTCCCTCTACACTCTCCCATCAAACATTCCCAGGACCGGTACAGCACGGGTTAGATTTTGAGTAAAGCTCCCTCTGCACTGTCCCATCAAACACTCCCAGGGCAGGGGCTTAGATACAGAGTAAAGCTGCCTCTACACTGTCCCATCAAACCATCCCAGGGCAGGTATAGGGGGTTAGATACAGTGTAAAGCTCCCTCTACACTGTCCCATCAACACTCCCAGGGCAGGTACAGTACAGGTAATAAACAGAGTAAAGCTCCCTCTGCACTGTCCCATCAAACACTCCCAGGGCAGGTAGAGCACAGGTTAGATACAGAGTAAAGCTCCCTCTGCACTGTCCCATCAAACACTCCCAGGGCAGATACAGCACGGGTTCGATACGGAGTAAAGCTCCCTCTACATTGTGCCATCAAACATTCCTAGTGAGGGTACAGCACGGGTTAGATACAGAGTAAAGCTCCCTCTACACTGTCCCATCAACACTCCCAGGGCAGGTACAGCACGGGTTAGATACAGAGTAAAGCTCCCTCTACACTGTCCCATCAAACACCCCCATGGCAGGTAGAGCACAGGTTAGATAGAGAGTAAAGCTCCCTCTACACTGTCCCATCAAACACTCCATGGGCCAGTACAGCACTGGTTAGATACAGACTAAAGCTCCCACTACATTGTGCCATCAAACATTCCCAGAGCAGTTACAGCACGGTGTTAGATAAAGAGTAAAGCTCCCTCTTCACTGTCCCATCAAGCACTCTGAGGGCAGGTACAGGATGTTAGATACAGAGTAAATCTCCATCTACACTATCCCATCAAATACTCCCAGGACCGGTACAGCACGGGTACCTATATCTAACCCGTGCTGTACCGGTCCTGGGAGTGTTTGATGGGGCAGTGAAGAGGGAACTTTACTCTGTATCGAAGCCATCAAACACTCCCAGGGCAGGTACAGGGGGTTAGATACAGAGTAAAGCTCCCTCTACACTGTCCCATCAAACATTCCCAGGGCAGCTGATGTTGGGACTGCTGTTTGGGATGTGGACAATGGACAGGAAGGTTTGATGCGGTTTGTCGGTGCTTCGAGCTGAGCTGGCTGACAGACAGATACTCATTTCTTGGCACTGAAGGTAAATGGCCGGGTCTCCCACGTGAGCTGGTTCGTCGGTGGTCAGTACTTACGGATAGATGCGCAGTGTGACGAGACTCTTGTCGTTTCTCTCCCTCCACAGGCAGTCCATTGTATGTTCGTAGTCATTGACACAGCTTAGGGCACCTGCGCAAGTAACAATATTCCCAGTGACTGATGATGAGAAAGTTCGACAGACTGTGCATTCCACCCTCAGTGGCCCAACCTGCACTCAATCAAAGGTCAGGACCATGTTTTACATAAGAACAAAAGAAATAGGAGCAGGAAAACGTTATCTGGCCCCTTGAGCCTGCTCTGCCATTTAATAAGACTATGGCTGATGTCTCACTCAACCCCAGCCGTGAAATGTCTGGGTCCCCCATATCCATTTCACATTTCAGTTACAGGCCACGTGGAGTAAAACTCTGACTGACGATGATGTGAGCAGCAAACGTGACCCAGGACCCGACCCTCGACACAGGACCCGAGCCAGGACCCGACCCACGACCCGACCCAGGACCCGACCCTCGACACAGGACCCGACCCAGGACCCGACCCAGGACCCAGGACCCAGGACCCAGGACCCAGGACCCGACCCAGGACCCAGGACCCGACCCTCGACGCAGGACCCGACCCAGGACCCAGGACCCGACCCAGGACCCAGGACCCAGGACCCAGGACCCGACCCTCGACCCAGGACCCAGGACCCAGGACCCAGGACCCAGGACCCAGGACCCAGGACCCGACCCAGGACCCAGGACCCGACCCAGGACCCAGGACCCGACCCAGGACCCAGGACCCGACCCACGACCCGACCCAGGACCCGACCCTCGACCCAGGACCCAGGACCCAGGACCCAGGACCCGACCCAGGACCCAGGACCCGACCCTCGACGCAGGACCCGACCCAGGACCCAGGACCCGACCCAGGACCCAGGACCCAGGACCCAGGACCCGACCCTCGACCCAGGACCCAGGACCCAGGACCCAGGACCCAGGACCCAGGACCCAGGACCCGACCCAGGACCCAGGACCCGACCCAGGACCCAGGACCCGACCCAGGACCCGACCCAGGACCCGACCCAGGACCCAGGACCCGACCCAGGACCCGACCCAGGACCCGACCCAGGACCCGACCCAGGACCCAGGACCCAGGACCCGACCCAGGACCCGACCCACGACCCAGGACCCGACCCAGGACCCGACCCAGGACCCAGGACCCGACCCAGGACCCGACCCAGGACCCAGGACCCGACCCAGGACCCAGGACCCGACCCACGACCCGACCCAGGACCCAGGACCCAGGACCCGACCCAGGACCCGACCCAGGACCCGACCCAGGACCCAGGACCCAGGACCCGACCCACGACCCAGGACCCGACCCAGGACCCGACCCAGGACCCAGGACCCAGGACCCGACCCAGGACCCGACCCAGGACCCGACCCACGACCCAGGACCCGACCCAGGACCCGACCCAGGACCCGACCCAGGACCCAGGACCCGACCCAGGACCCGACCCAGGACCCGACCCAGGACCCAGGACCCAGGACCCAGGACCCGACCCACGACCCAGGACCCGACCCAGGACCCGACCCAGGACCCGACCCAGGACCCAGGACCCGACCCAGGACCCGACCCAGGACCCGACCCAGGACCCGACCCAGGACCCAGGACCCGACCCACGACCCAGGACCCGACCCAGGACCCGACGCAGGACCCGACCCAGGACCCGACCCAGGACCCGACCCAGGACCCAGGACCCGACCCACGACCCGACCCACGACCCAGGACCCGACCCAGGACCCGATCCACGACCCAGGACCCGACCCAAGACCCGACCCACGACCCAGGACCCGACCCAGGACCCGACCCACGACCCAGGACCCGACCCAGGACCCGACCCAGGACCCGACCCAGGACCCGACCCACGACCCAGGACCCGACCCAGGACCCGACCCAGGACCCGACCCACGACCCAGGACCCGACCCAGGACCCGACCCACGACCCGACCCAGGACCCGACCCACGACCCAGGACCCGACCCAGGACCCGACCCACGACCCGACCCACGACCCAGGACCCGACCCACGACCCGACCCACGACCCGACCCACGACCCACGACCCGACCCACGACCCGACCCACGACCCGACCCAGGACCCGACCCAGGACCCGACCCACGACCCGACCCACGACCCGACCCAGGACCCGACCCACGACCCGACCCAGGACCCGACCCAGGACCCGACCCACGACCCGACCCACGACCCGACCCAGGACCCAGGACCCGACCCACGACCCGACCCAGGACCCAGGACCCGACCCAGGACCCGACCCAGGACCCGACCCACGACCCGACCCAGGACCCGACCCACGACCCGACCCACGACCCGACCCACGACCCGACCCAGGACCCAGGACCCGACCCAGGACCCGACCCAGGACCCGACCCACGACCCGACCCAGGACCCAGGACCCGACCCACGACCCACGACCCGACCCACGACCCGACCCAGGACCCGACCCACGACCCGACCCAGGACCCAGGACCCGACCCACGACCCGACCCAGGACCCGACCCAGGACCCGACCCACGACCCGACCCAGGACCCGACCCACGACCCGACCCAGGACCCAGGACCCGACCCACGACCCGACCCAGGACCCGACCCAGGACCCGACCCACGACCCGACCCACGACCCGACCCACGACCCGACCCAGGACCCGACCCAGGACCCGACCCAGGACCCAGGACCCGACCCACGACCCGACCCAGGACCCGACCCAGGACCCGACCCACGACCCGACCCAAGACCCGACCCACGACCCGACCCAGGACCCGACCCACGACCCGACCCACGACCCGACCCACGACCCGACCCACGACCCGACCCACGACCCGACCCACGACCCGACCCAGGACCCGACCCACGACCCGACCCACGACCCGACCCACGACCCGACCCAGGACCCGACCCACGACCCGACCCAGGACCCGACCCTCGACCCAAGACCCGACCCAGGACCCGACCCACGACCCGACCCACGACCCGACCCAGGACCCAGGACCCGACCCAGGACCCAGGACCCGACCCAGGACCCGACCCTCGACCCAAGACCCGACCCAGGACCCGACCCACGACCCGACCCAGGACCCGACCCAGGACCCGACCCAGGACCCGACCCAGGACCCAGGACCCGACCCAGGACCCAGGACCTGACCCATGACCCATGACCAATGACCCGACCCATGACCCAGGAAGCGACCCAGGACCCGACGCAGGACCCGACCCATGACCCATGACCCGACCCATGACCTGGGACGCGACCCAGGACCTGATCCATGACACATGACCTGACCCAGGACGCGACCCATGACCCAGGACCCGATCCCGGACCCGACCCAGGACCCGACCCATGACCCATGACCCAGGACCTATCTCATGACCCAGGACCCGACAAATGACCCATGACCCAACCCAGGACCCGACCCACGACCCAGGACCCGACCCATGACCCAGGACCCGAACCTGGACCCCACCCATAACCTGATCCATGACCCGACCCATGACCCGACCCACGACCTGACCCACGGCCCAGGACCTGACCCACGACCCGACCTATGACCCAGGACCCAAACCATGACTCAGGGCCTGAACCATGACCCAGGACCCGACCCATGACCCAGGACCCGACCCATGACCCAGGACCCGACCCATGACCTAGGACCCGTCCCATGACCAAGGACTCGACCAATGACCCTGGACCCGACCGGGGCAGCAAATAACTCAAGGAGTGACATCACAGGGCAACACGCAGGTAATTGGTTGGTGAGTATTAGAACGTTTTGTTTTGTCTCTGAGCTATCCTGTGTTTTAAACTACGAGCTGGGGTGCATTAACTAATACTTTATTAAATTAATACCGGGAAGGTGAGGGAGGGGAATGTCCCCGGTGAAAGAAATGAATGGGAATGGGAATGGGGCGGCTTGTACAATGCCGAGAGATGCACTCCGTCAGATTATCGCCCAAGTGGGGAAGACGAGAATAAGCCAGCCTTGTGTGTAACCCAGGGCCAGAGGCGGGCATCACTCCCCAAACCCAGCCGTCACACTGTGAGCCCTGGGTGAACCAGGAAGGGGCTTTGACACTATCCATGGAGATGTCTAAATGCTGATTACCGTGTTGTGGAGCGAGTGCAGAGAGCGGCAGGAGGCTGCACGATGTGCCTTCGGACACGGTACATGGGTCAACACTGCGCCATACTCAGCAACCAGTTTAAAGGATGGAAGGCCGACCGGAGAGCCCCTCATCTGCTTTGATGATAGAGAGGCTGTACATCTGAGGGGAGGTGGACCAGAGGTACACTGACAGAGAGAGTGATCGATACACTGATAAACAGAGCGATCGATACACTGATAGACAGAGTGATTGATACACTGACAGAGAGAGTGATCGATACAATGATAGACAGAGCGATCGATACACTGATAGACAGAGTGATCGATACACTGACAGAGAGAGTGATCGATACAGTGATAGACAGAGCGATCGATACACTGATAGAGAGAGTGATCGATACACACACAGAGAGAGTGATCGATACACTGATAGACAGAGCGATCGATACACTGATAGACAGAGTGATCGATACACTGAAAGAGAGAGTGATTGATACACTGATAGACAGAGCGATCGATACACTGATAGACAGAGTGATCGATACACTGAAAGAGAGAGTGATCGATACACTGATAGACAGAGCGATCGATACACTGATAGACAGAGTGATCGATACACTGAAAGAGAGAGTGATTGATACACTGATAGACAGAGCGATCGATACACTAATAGAGAGAGTGATCGATACACTGACAGAGAGAGTGATCGATACACTGATAGACAGAGCGATCGATACACTGATAGACAGAGTTGATCGATACACTGACAGAGAGAGTGATCGATACACTGATAGAGACAGTGATCGATACACTGATAGACAGAGCGATCGATACACTGATAGAGAGAGTGATCGATACACTGATAGAAAGAGTGATCGATACACTGATAGACAGATTGATCGATACACTGACAGAGAGAGTGATGGAGACACTGATAGACAGAGCGATCGATACACTGATAGACAGAGTGATCGACACACTGATAGAGAGAGTGATCGATACACTGATAGACAGAGTGATCGATACACTGATAGAGAGAGTGATCGACACACTGACAGAGAGAGTGATCGAGACACTGATAGACAGAGCGATCGATACACTGATAGACAGATTGATCGATACACTGACAGAGAGAGTGATCGAGACACTGATAGACAGAGCGATCGATACACTGATAGACAGAGTGATCGATACACTGATAGACAGAGTGATCGATACACTGATAGAGAGAGTGATCGACACACTGACAGAGAGAGCGATCGATACAATGATAGAGAGAGTGATCGATACACTGATAGATACAGAAATCGATACACTGATAGAGAGAGTGATCGATACACTGATAGACAGAGCGATCGATACACTGATAGACAGAGTGATCGATACTCTGATAGATACAGAAATCGATACAATGATAGAGAGAGTGATCGATACACTGATAGACAGAGCGATCGATACACTGATAGATACAGAAATCGATACACTGATAGAGAGAGTGATCGATACACTGATAGACAGAGCGATCGATACACTGATAGACAGAGTGATTGATACACTGATAGACAGAGCGATCGATACACTGATAGACAGAGTGATCGATACACTGATAGAGAGAGTGATCGATACACTGATAGACAGAGCGATCGATACACTGATAGACAGAGTGATCGATACACTGATAGACAGAGTGATCGATACACTGATAGAGAGAGTGATCGATACACTGATAGACAGAGCGATCGATACACTGATAGACAGAGTGATCGACACACTGATAGACAGAGTGATCGATACACTGATAGACAGAGTGATCGATACACTGATAGACAGAGCGATCGATACACTGATAGACAGAGTGATCGATACACTGATAGACAGAGTGATCGATACACTGATAGAGAGAGTGATCGATACACTGATAGACAGAGCGATCGATACACTGATAGACAGAGCGATCGATACACTGATAGACAGAGTGATCGATACACTGATAGACAGAGTGATTGATACACTGATAGACAGAGCGATCGATACACTGATAGACAGAGTGATCGATACACTGATAGAGAGAGTGATCGATACACTGATAGACAGAGCGATCGATACACTGATAGAGAGAGCGATCGATACACTGATAGAGAGAGGGATGGATACACTGATAGACAGAGTGATCGATATACTGATAGACAGGGTGATCGATACACTGATAGACAGAGCGATCGATACACTGATAGATACAGCGATCGATACACTGATAGAGAGAGCGATCGATACACTGATAGACAGAGCGATCGATACACTGACAGAGAGAGTGATCGATACACTGATAGACAGAGCGATCGATACACTGATAGATACAGCGATCAATACACTGATAGAGAGAGCGATCGATACACTGTTAGACAGAGAGATCGATACACTGATAGACAGAGCGATCGATACACTGATAGAGAGAGTGATCGATACACTGTTAGACAGAGTGATCGATACACTGATAGACAGAGTGATCGATACACTGATAGAGAGAGCGATCGATACACTGATAGAGAGAGGGATGGATACACTGATAGACAGAGTGATCGATACACTGATAGACAGGGTGATCGATACACTGATAGACAGAGCGATCGATACACTGATAGACAGAATGATCGATACACTGATAGACAGGGTGATCGATACACTGATAGACAGAGCGATCGATACACTGATAGACAGAATGATCGATACACTGATAGACAGAGTGATCGATACACTGATAGAGAGAGTGATTGATACACTGATAGAGAGAGGGATGGATACACTGATAGACAGAGCGATCGATACACTGATAGAGAGAGCGATCGATACACTGATAGAGAGAGGGATGGATACACTGATAGACAGAGTGATCGATACACTGATAGACAGGGTGATCGATACACTGATAGACAGAGCGATCGATACACTGACAGACAGAGCGATCGATACACTGATAGACAGAGTGATCGATACACTGATAGAGAGAGTGATTGATACACTGATAGACAGAGCGATCGATACACTGATAGACAGAGTGATCGATACACTGATAGACAGAGCGATCGATACACTGACAGATACAGCGATCGATACACTGATAGAGAGAGTGATTGATACACTGATAGACAGAGTGATCGATACACTGATAGACAGAGTGATCGATACACTGTTGAGAGAGTGATCGATACACTGATAGACAGAGCGATCGATACACTGATAGATACAGCGATCGATACACAGATAGAGAGAGTGATTGATACACTGATAGACAGAGTGATCGATACACTGATAGACAGAGTGATCGATACACTGATAGAGAGAGTGATTGATACACTGATAGACAGAGTGATCGGTACACTGATAGACAGAGCGATCGATACACTGATAGACAGAGTGATCGATACACTGATAGACAGAGCGATCGATACACTGATAGACAGGGTGATCGATACACTGATAGACAGAGCGACCGATACACTGATAGACAGAGTGATCGATACACTGATAGACAGAGTGATTGATACACTGATAGACAGAGCGATCGATACACTGATAGACAGAGTGATCGATACACTGATAGAGAGAGCGATCGATACACTGATAGACAGAGTGATTGATACACTGATAGACAGAGCGATCGATACACTGATAGACAGAGTGATCGATACACTGATAGAGAGAGCGATCGATACACTGATAGAGAGAGTGATCAATACACCGATAGACAGAGTGATCGATACACTGATAGACAGATTGATCGATACACTGACAGAGATAGTGATCGATACACTGATAGACAGAGCAATCGATACACTGATAGACAGAGTGATCGATACACTGATAGACAGAGCGATCGATACACTGACAGACAGAATGATCGATACACTGATAGACAGAGTGATCGATACACTGATAGAGAGAGTGATCGATACAATGATAGACAGAGTGATCGATACACTGATAGACACAGCGATCGATACACTGATAGACAGAGCGATCGATACACTGATGGACAGAGCGATCGATACATTGATAGAGAGAGGGATGGATACACTGATAGACAGAATGATCGAGACACTGATAGACAGAGCGATCGATACACTGATAGAGAGAGGGATGAATACACAGATATACAAGGTGATCCTTACACTGATAGACAGAGCGATCGATACACTGATAGGCAGAGTGATCGATACACTGATAGAGAGAGCGATTGATACACTGATAGACAGAGCGATCGATGCACTGATAGACAGAGTGATCGATACACTGATAGACAGAGCGATCGATACACTGATAGACAGAGTGATCGATACACTGATAGAGAGAGTGATTGATACACTGATAGACAGAGCGATCGATACACTGATAGACAGAGTGATCGATACACTGATAGACAGAGCGATCGATACACTGACAGATACAGCGATCGATACACTGATAGAGAGAGTGATTGATACACTGATAGACAGAATGATCGATACACTGATAGACAGAGTGATCGATACACTGTTGAGAGAGTGATCGATACACTGATAGACAGAGCGATCGATACACTGATAGATACAGCGATCGATACACAGATAGAGAGAGTGATTGATACACTGATAGACAGAGTGATCGATACACTGATAGACAGAGTGATCGATACACTGATAGAGAGAGTGATTGATACACTGATAGACAGAGTGATCGGTACACTGATAGACAGAGCGATCGATACACTGATAGACAGAGTGATCGATACACTGATAGACAGAGCGATCGATACACTGATAGACAGGGTGATCGATACACTGATAGACAGAGCGACCGATACACTGATAGACAGAGTGATCGATACACTGATAGACAGAGTGATTGATACACTGATAGACAGAGCGATCGATACACTGATAGACAGAGTGATCGATACACTGATAGAGAGAGCGATCGATACACTGATAGACAGAGTGATTGATACACTGATAGACAGAGCGATCGATACACTGATAGACAGAGTGATCGATACACTGATAGAGAGAGCAATCGATACACTGATAGAGAGAGTGATCAATACACCGATAGACAGAGTGATCGATACACAGATAGACAGAGTGATCGATACACTGATAGAAAGAGTGATCGATACACTGATAGACAGATTGATCGATACACTGACAGAGAGAGTGATCGATGCACTGATAGACAGAGCAATCGATACACTGATAGACAGAGTGATCGATACACTGATAGAGAGAGTGATCAACACACTGACAGAGAGAGCGATCGATACACTGATAGACAGAGCGATCGATACACTGATAGACAGAGTGATCGATACACTGACAGAGAGAGTGATCGATACACTGATAGACAGAGTGATCGATACACTGATAGACAGAGTGATCGATACACTGATAGACAGAGTGATCGATACACTGATAGACAGAGTGATCGATACACTGATAGACAGAGTGATCGATACACTAATAGAGAGAGTGATCGATACACTGACAGAGAGAGTGATCGATACACTGATAGACAGAGTGATCGATACACTGATAGAAAGAGTGATCGATACACTAATAGAGAGAGTGATCGATACACTGATAGACAGAGTGATCGATACACTGATAGACAGAGTGATCGATACACAGATAGACAGAGTGATCGATACACTGATAGAAAGAGTGATCGATACACTGATAGACAGATTGATCGATACACTGATAGAGAGAGCGATCGATACACTGATAGACAGAGTGATTGATACACTGATAGACAGAGCGATCGATACACTGATAGACAGAGTGATCGATACACTGATAGAGAGAGCAATCGATACACTGATAGAGAGAGTGATCAATACACCGATAGACAGAGTGATCGATACACAGATAGACAGAGTGATCGATACACTGATAGAAAGAGTGATCGATACACTGATAGACAGATTGATCGATACACTGACAGAGAGAGTGATCGATGCACTGATAGACAGAGCAATCGATACACTGATAGACAGAGTGATCGATACACTGATAGAGAGAGTGATCAACACACTGACAGAGAGAGCGATCGATACACTGATAGACAGAGCGATCGATACACTGATAGACAGAGTGATCGATACACTGACAGAGAGAGTGATCGATACACTGATAGACAGAGTGATCGATACACTGATAGACAGAGTGATCGATACACTGATAGACAGAGTGATCGATACACTGATAGACAGAGTGATCGATACACTGATAGACAGAGTGATCGATACACTAATAGAGAGAGTGATCGATACACTGACAGAGAGAGTGATCGATACACTGATAGACAGAGTGATCGATACACTGATAGAAAGAGTGATCGATACACTGATAGACAGAGTGATCGATACACTGATAGACAGAGCGATCGATACACTGATAGAGAGAGCGATCGATACACTGATAGAGAGAGTGATCGATACACTGTTAGACAGAGTGATCGATACACTGATAGACAGGGTGATCGATACACTGATATACAGAGCGATCGATACACTGATAGACAGAGTGATCGATACACTGATAGAGAGAGGGATGGATACACTGATAGACAGAGTGATCGGTACACTGATAGACAGGGTGATCGATACACTGATATACAGAGCGATCGATACACTGTTAGACAGAGTGATCGATACACTGTTAGACAGAGTGATCGATACACTGATAGACAGAGTGATCGATATACTGATAGAGAGAGGGATGGATACACTGATAGACAGAGTGATCGGTACACTGATAGACAGGGTGATCGATACACTGATATACAGAGCGATCGATACACTGATAGACAGAGTGATCGATACACTGATAGACAGAGTGATCGATACACTGATAGAGAGAGTGATTGATACACTGATAGACAGAGTGATCGATACACTGATAGACAGAGTGATCGATACACTGATAGAGAGAGTGATTGATACACTGATAGACAGAGCGATCGATACACTGATAGAGAGAGTGATTGATACACTGATAGACAGAGCGATCGATACACTGATAGACAGAGCGATCGATACACTGATAGACAGAGCGATCGATACACTGATAGACAGGGTGATCGATACACTGATAGACAGAGTGATCGATACACTGATAGACAGAGTGATCGATACACTGATAGACAGAGTGATCGATATACTGATAGAGAGAGGGATGGATACACTGATAGACAGAGTGATCGGTACACTGATAGAGAGAGGGATGGGTACACTGAAAGATAGAGCAATCGATACACTGATAGACCGAGCAATCGATACACTGATAGAGAGAGCGAGCGATACATTGATAGAGAGAGGGATGGATACACTGAAAGAGAGAGTGATTGATAAACTGATAGAGAGAGCGTTCGATACACTGATAGACAGAGTGATCAATACACTGATAGAGAGAGCGATCGATACACTGATAGACAGAGTGATCGATACACTGATAGACAGAGCGATCGATACACTGATAGAGAGAGGGATGGATACACTGATAGACAGAATGATCGAGACACTGATAGACAGAGCGATCGATACACTGATATAGAGAGGGATGGATACACTGATAGACAGAATGATCGAGACACTGATAGACAGAGTGATCGATACACTGATAGACAGAGTGATCGATACACTGATATAGAGAGTGATCGATACACTGATAGACAGAGCGATCGATACACTGATAGAGAGAGTGATCGATACATTGATAGACAGAGTGATCGAAACACTGATAGACAGAGTGATCGATACACTGATAGACAGAGTGATCGATACACTGACAGAGAGAGTGATCGATACACTGATAGACAGAGTGATCGATACACTGATAGAGAGAGCGATCGATACACTGATAGACAGAGTGATCGATACACTAATAGACAGAGTGATCGATACACTGATAGACAGAGCGATCGATACACTGATAGACAGAGCGATCGATACACTGATAGACAGAGTGATCGATACACTGTTAGACAGAGTGATCGATACACTGATAGAGAAAGTGGTCGATACACTGATAGACAGAGCGATCGATACACTGATAGAGAGAGTGATCGATACACTGATAGACAGAGTCATCGATACACTGTTAGACAGAGTGATCGATACACTGATAGAGAGAGTGATCGATACACTGATAGACAGAGTGATCGATACACTGATAGACAGAGTGATCGATACACTAATAGACAGAGTGATCGATACACTGATAGACAGAGTGATCGATACACTGATAGACAGAGTGATCGATACACTGATAGAGAGAGTGATCGATACACTGATAGACAGAGCGATCGAGACACTGATAGAGAGAGTGATCGATACACTGATAGACAGAGTGATCGATACACTGATAGACAGAGTGATCGATACACTGATAGACAGAGCGATCGAGACACTGATAGAGAGAGTGATCGATACACTGATAGACAGAGTGATCGATACACTGATAGACAGAGTGATCGATACACTGATAGAGAGAGTGATCGATACACTGATAGACAGAGTGATCGATACACTGATAGACAGAGTGATCGATACACTGATAGAGAGAGTGATCGATACACTGATAGACAGAGCGATCGAGACACTGATAGAGAGAGTGATCGATACACTGATAGACAGAGTGATCGATACACTGATAGACAGAGTGATCGATACACTGATAGACAGAGCGATCGAGACACTGATAGAGAGAGTGATCGATACACTGATAGAAAGAGTGATCGATACACTGTTAGACAGAGTGATCGATACACTGTTAGACAGAGTGATCGATACACTAATAGACAGAGTGTTCGATACACTGTTAGACAGAGTGATCGATACACTGATAGACAGAGTGATCGATACACTGTTAGACAGAGTGATCGATACACTGTTAGACAGAGTGATCGATACACTGATAGACAGTGCGATCGATACACTGATAGAGATAGTGATCGATAAATTGATAGACAGAGTGATCGAAACACTGATAGACAGAGTGATCGATACACTGATAGACAGAGCGATCGATACACTGATAGACAGAGTGATCGATACACTGATAGAGAGTGTGATCGATACACTGATAGACAGAGCGATCGATACACTGATAGACAGAGTGATCGATACACTGATAGACAGAGTGATCAATACACTGATAGAGAGAGTGATCGATACACTGATAGACAGAGTGATCGATACACTGATAGACAGAGTGATCGAAACACTGATAGACAGAGCGATCGATACACTGATAGACAGAGTGATCGATACACTGATAGACAGAGTGACGGATACACTGATAGACAGAGTGATCGATACTCTAATAGACTGAGTGATCGATAAACTGAGAGAAAGAGTGATCGATACACTGATAGACAGAGTGACGGATACACTGATAGACAGAGTGATCGATACATTGATAGACAGAGTGATCGATACACTAATAGACAGAGTGATCGATACACTGATAGACAGAGCGATCGAAACACTGATAGACAGAGCGATCGATACACTGATAGACAGAGTGATCGATACACTGATAGACAGATTGACGGATACACTGATAGACAGAGTGATCGATACATTGATAGACAGAGTGATCGATACTCTAATAGACTGAGTGATCGATAAACTGAGAGAAAGAGTGAGCGATACACTGATAGACAGAGTGACGGATACACTGATAGACAGAGTGATCGATACACTGATAGAGAGAGTGATCAACACACTGACAGAGAGAGCGATCGATACACTGATAGACAGAGCGATCGATACACTGATAGACAGAGTGATCGATACACTGACAGAGAGAGTGATCGATACACTGATAGACAGAGTGATCGATACACTGATAGACAGAGTGATCGATACACTGATAGACAGAGTGATCGATACACTGATAGACAGAGTGATCGATACACTGATAGACAGAGTGATCGATACACTAATAGAGAGAGTGATCGATACACTGACAGAGAGAGTGATCGATACACTGATAGACAGAGTGATCGATACACTGATAGAAAGAGTGATCGATACACTGATAGACAGAGTGATCGATACACTGATAGACAGAGCGATCGATACACTGATAGAGAGAGCGATCGATACACTGATAGAGAGAGTGATCGATACACTGTTAGACAGAGTGATCGATACACTGATAGACAGGGTGATCGATACACTGATATACAGAGCGATCGATACACTGATAGACAGAGTGATCGATACACTGATAGAGAGAGGGATGGATACACTGATAGACAGAGTGATCGGTACACTGATAGACAGGGTGATCGATACACTGATATACAGAGCGATCGATACACTGTTAGACAGAGTGATCGATACACTGTTAGACAGAGTGATCGATACACTGATAGACAGAGTGATCGATATACTGATAGAGAGAGGGATGGATACACTGATAGACAGAGTGATCGGTACACTGATAGACAGGGTGATCGATACACTGATATACAGAGCGATCGATACACTGATAGACAGAGTGATCGATACACTGATAGACAGAGTGATCGATACACTGATAGAGAGAGTGATTAATACACTGATAGACAGAGTGATCGATACACTGATAGACAGAGTGATCGATACACTGATAGAGAGAGTGATTGATACACTGATAGACAGAGCGATCGATACACTGATAGAGAGAGTGATTGATACACTGATAGACAGAGCGATCGATACACTGATAGACAGAGCGATCGATACACTGATAGACAGAGCGATCGATACACTGATAGACAGGGTGATCGATACACTGATAGACAGAGTGATCGATACACTGATAGACAGAGTGATCGATACACTGATAGACAGAGTGATCGATATACTGATAGAGAGAGGGATGGATACACTGATAGACAGAGTGATCGGTACACTGATAGAGAGAGGGATGGGTACACTGAAAGATAGAGCAATCGATACACTGATAGACCGAGCAATCGATACACTGATAGAGAGAGCGAGCGATACATTGATAGAGAGAGGGATGGATACACTGAAAGAGAGAGTGATTGATAAACTGATAGAGAGAGCGTTCGATACACTGATAGACAGAGTGATCAATACACTGATAGAGAGAGCGATCGATACACTGATAGACAGAGTGATCGATACACTGATAGACAGAGCGATCGATACACTGATAGAGAGAGGGATGGATACACTGATAGACAGAATGATCGAGACACTGATAGACAGAGCGATCGATACACTGATATAGAGAGGGATGGATACACTGATAGACAGAATGATCGAGACACTGATAGACAGAGTGATCGATACACTGATAGACAGAGTGATCGATACACTGATATAGAGAGTGATCGATACACTGATAGACAGAGCGATCGATACACTGATAGAGAGAGTGATCGATACATTGATAGACAGAGTGATCGAAACACTGATAGACAGAGTGATCGATACACTGATAGACAGAGTGATCGATACACTGACAGAGAGAGTGATCGATACACTGATAGACAGAGTGATCGATACACTGATAGAGAGAGCGATCGATACACTGATAGACAGAGTGATCGATACACTAATAGACAGAGTGATCGATACACTGATAGACAGAGCGATCGATACACTGATAGACAGAGCGATCGATACACTGATAGACAGAGTGATCGATACACTGATAGACAGAGTGATCGATACACTGATAGACAGAGTGATCGATACACTGATAGAGAGAGTGATCGATACACTGATAGACAGAGCGATCGAGACACTGATAGAGAGAGTGATCGATACACTGATAGACAGAGTGATCGATACACTGATAGACAGAGTGATCGATACACTGATAGACAGAGCGATCGAGACACTGATAGAGAGAGTGATCGATACACTGATAGACAGAGTGATCGATACACTGATAGACAGAGTGATCGATACACTGATAGAGAGAGTGATCGATACACTGATAGACAGAGTGATCGATACACTGATAGACAGAGTGATCGATACACTGATAGAGAGAGTGATCGATACACTGATAGACAGAGCGATCGAGACACTGATAGAGAGAGTGATCGATACACTGATAGACAGAGTGATCGATACACTGATAGACAGAGTGATCGATACACTGATAGACAGAGCGATCGAGACACTGATAGAGAGAGTGATCGATACACTGATAGACAGAGTGATCGATACACTGTTAGACAGAGTGATCGATACACTGTTAGACAGAGTGATCGATACACTAATAGACAGAGTGATCGATACACTGTTAGACAGAGTGATCGATACACTGATAGACAGAGTGATCGATACACTGTTAGACAGAGTGATCGATACACTGTTAGACAGAGTGATCGATACACTGATAGACAGAGCGATCGATACACTGATAGAGAGAGTGATCGATACATTGATAGACAGAGTGATCGAAACACTGATAGACAGAGTGATCGATACACTGATAGACAGAGCGATCGATACACTGATAGACAGAGTGATCGATACACTGATAGAGAGTGTGATCGATACACTGATAGACAGAGCGATCGATACACTGATAGACAGAGTGATCGATACACTGATAGACAGAGTGATCAATACACTGATAGAGAGAGTGATCGATACACTGATAGACAGAGTGATCGATACACTGATAGACAGAGTGATCGATACACTGATAGACAGAGTGATTGATACACTGATAGACAGAGTGATCGAAACACTGATAGACAGAGCGATCGATACACTGATAGACAGAGTGATCGATACACTGATAGACAGAGTGACGGATACACTGATAGACAGAGTGATCGATACTCTAATAGACTGAGTGATCGATAAACTGAGAGAAAGAGTGATCGATACACTGATAGACAGAGTGACGGATACACTGATAGACAGAGTGATCGATACATTGATAGACAGAGTGATCGATACACTAATAGACAGAGTGATCGATACACTGATAGACAGAGCGATCGAAACACTGATAGACAGAGCGATCGATACACTGATAGACAGAGTGATCGATACACTGATAGACAGATTGACGGATACACTGATAGACAGAGTGATCGATACATTGATAGACAGAGTGATCGATACTCTAATAGACTGAGTGATCGATAAACTGAGAGAAAGAGTGATCGATACACTGATAGACAGAGTGACGGATACACTGATAGACAGAGTGATCGATACATTGATAGACAGAGTGATCGATACACTAATAGACAGAGTGATCGATACACTGATAGAGAGAGGGATGGATACACTGATAGACAGAGCGATCGATACACTGATAGAGAGAGGGATGGATACACTGATAGAGAGAGCGATCGATACACTGGTAGACAGAATGATCGATACACTGATAGACAGAATGAACGATACACTGATAGAGGGAGTGATCGATATACTGGTAGACAGAGTGATCGAACACTGATAGACAGAGTGATCGATACACTGATAGACAGAGAGATTGATACACTGATAGACAGAGTGATCGATACACTGATGGACAGAGTGATCGATACACTGATAGAGAGAGTGATCAATACACTGATAGAGCGAGGGATCGATACACTGATAGACAGAGTGATCGATGCACTGATAGCCAGAGTAATCGATACACTGATAGACAGAGCGATCGATACACTGATAGACAGAGTGATCGATACACTGATAGAGAGTGTGATCGATACACTGATAGACAGAGCGATCGATACACTGATAGACAGAGTGATCGATACACTGATAGACAGAGTGATCAATACACTGATAGAGAGAGTGATCGATACACTGATAGACAGAGTGATCGATACACTGATAGACAGAGTGATCGATACACTGATAGACAGAGTGATTGATACACTGATAGACAGAGTGATCGAAACACTGATAGACAGAGCGATCGATACACTGATAGACAGAGTGATCGATACACTGATAGACAGAGTGACGGATACACTGATAGACAGAGTGATCGATACTCTAATAGACTGAGTGATCGATAAACTGAGAGAAAGAGTGATCGATACACTGATAGACAGAGTGACGGATACACTGATAGACAGAGTGATCGATACATTGATAGACAGAGTGATCGATACACTAATAGACAGAGTGATCGATACACTGATAGACAGAGCGATCGAAACACTGATAGACAGAGCGATCGATACACTGATAGACAGAGTGATCGATACACTGATAGACAGATTGACGGATACACTGATAGACAGAGTGATCGATACATTGATAGACAGAGTGATCGATACTCTAATAGACTGAGTGATCGATAAACTGAGAGAAAGAGTGATCGATACACTGATAGACAGAGTGACGGATACACTGATAGACAGAGTGATCGATACATTGATAGACAGAGTGATCGATACACTAATAGACAGAGTGATCGATACACTGATAGAGAGAGGGATGGATACACTGATAGACAGAGCGATCGATACACTGATAGAGAGAGGGATGGATACACTGATAGAGAGAGCGATCGATACACTGGTAGACAGAATGATCGATACACTGATAGACAGAATGAACGATACACTGATAGAGGGAGTGATCGATATACTGGTAGACAGAGTGATCGAACACTGATAGACAGAGTGATCGATACACTGATAGACAGAGAGATTGATACACTGATAGACAGAGTGATCGATACACTGATGGACAGAGTGATCGATACACTGATAGAGAGAGTGATCAATACACTGATAGAGCGAGGGATCGATACACTGATAGACAGAGTGATCGATGCACTGATAGCCAGAGTAATCGATACACTGATAGAGCGAGGGATCGATACACTGATGGAGAGAGTGATTGATACACTGATAGCCAGAGTAATCGATACACTGATAGACAGAGCGATCGATACACTGATGGAGAGAGTGATTGATACACTGATAGACAGAATGATTGATGCACTGTTAGAGAGAGTGATAGATACACACACAGAGTGATCGATACACTGATAGAGCGATTGGGGTGTAGCTCAATAATTTTGAGAGTGCAGTCAGTACAGTTTGGTTTGAAGACTGCCGTTTGGTATGGGACTACGCCTGAAACATGATTGAAAAAGTTGTCCCTCACCTCAGGACAAGGTCAGACAGTGATCCCAGGGTTAGAGGCTCGCTGGTTCAATGCACCAGCTGTTCAGTAGACCAGCCCCTGGTCGCTCACTCAGCCTCTGTTATCTGATCTTAGCAGTGTTGGCAAAAGTCGTGCTACATTTGGGCTGAGCGTTGAGTGAGTAGGGAGGGGGCTGGGGGTTGGGGATCCTGCTCCCTGATCATTCTCTGCCCCTGCAAGCTGGTGATCAGGCCTGGGCAGGCTGAGCTGTGCATGTGTCCCTCGCCAGCCGACATTTATCAGCTTGGCCCCCACAGGAGGCTCTGGGGGCTGTGGGAACTGAGGACCACAGCCTAACAGGAACCGGCAGTTCCAGGGGAGATGGGGAGTAAAGTGGGAGAAACTGGGCAAGAGCTTGGCTGCACAGGAGCTGATTTCCATCGGGATGATACTCACACGGCTTCTGAGTGTTGACAGTCAAACACAGCAATGGGACAAGGAGCAGCCTCAGTTTGATGGTTGTCATCGCCAAAGCAAATCTGTGGAACAAAATGAAGAGTTATAAATAAATGCAAGAGGGCACTGTGCAAACCTGCCCGGAATTCAAAAACAATTCGCCACCTTACTCCTCCACATTACCCATCCAGACTGGGAGTGTTTGATGGGACAGTGTAGAGGGAGCTTTACTCTGTATCTAACACCGTGTACCTGCCCTGGGAGTGTTTGATGGGACAGTGTAGAGGGAGCTTTACTCTGTATCTAACCTCCTGTACCTGCCCTGGGAGTGTTTGATGGGACAGTGTAGAGGGAGCTTTACTCTGTATCTAACCTCCTGTACCTGTCCTGGGAGTGTTTGATGGGACAGTGTAGAGGGAGCTTTACTCTGTGTCTAACCCCGTGCTGTACCTGCCCTGGGAGTGTTTGATGGGGCAGTGTAGAGGGAGCTTTACTCTGTATCTAACCTCCTGTACCTGCCCTGGGAGTGTTTGATGGGACAGTGTAGAGGGAGCTTTACTCTGTATCTAACCCCCTGTACCTGCCCTGGGAGTGTTTGATGGGATAGTGTAGAGGGAGATTTACTCTGTATCTAACCCCCTGTACCTGCCCTGGGAGTGTTTGATGGGACAGTGTAGAGGGAGCTTTACTCTGTATCTAACCCCCTGTATCTGCCCTGGGAGTGTTTGATGGGACAGTGTAGAGGGAGCTTTACTCTGTATCTAACCCCCTGTACCTGCCCTGGGAGTGTTTGATGGGACAGTGTCGAGGGAGCTTTACTCTGTATCTAACCCCCTGTACCTGCCCTGGGAGTGTTTGATGGGACAGTGTAGAGGGAGCTTTACTCTGTATCTAACCCCCTGTACCTGCCCTGGGAGTGTTTGATGGGACAGTGTCGAGGGAGCTTTACTCTGTATCTAACCCCCTGTACCTGCCCTGGGAGTGTTTGATGGGACAGTGTCGAGGGAGCTTTACTCTGTATCTAACCCCCTGTACCTGCCCTGGGAGTGTTTGATGGGACAGTGCAGAGAGAGCTTTACTCTGTATCTAACCCCATGCTGTACCTGCCCTGGGAGTGTTTGATGGGACAGTGTAGAGGGAGCTTTACTCTGTATCTAACCCCCTGTACCTGCCCTGGGAGTGTTTGATGGGACAGTGTAGAGGGAGCTTTACTCTGTATCTAACCCCCTGTATCTGCCCTGGGAGTGTTTGATGGGACAGTGTAGAGGGAGCTTTACTCTGTATCTAACCCCCTGTACCTGCCCTGGGAGTGTTTGATGGGACAGTGTCGAGGGAGCTTTACTCTGTATCTAACCCCCTGTACCTGCCCTGGGAGTGTTTGATGGGACAGTGTAGAGGGAGCTTTACTCTGTATCTAACCCCCTGTATCTGCCCTGGGAGTGTTTGATGGGACAGTGTAGAGGGAGCTTTACTCTGTATCTAACCCCCTGTACGTGCCCTGGGAGTGTTTGATGGGACAGTGTCGAGGGAGCTTTACTCTGTATCTAACCCCCTGTACCTGCCCTGGGAGTGTTTGATGGGACAGTGTAGAGGGAGCTTTACTCTGTATCTAACCCCCTGTACGTGCCCTGGGAGTGTTTGATGGGACAGTGTCGAGGGAGCTTTACTCTGTATCTAACCCCCTGTACCTGCCCTGGGAGTGTTTGATGGGACAGTGTAGAGGGAGCTTTACTCTGTATCTAACCCCCTGTACCTGCCCTGGGAGTGTTTGATGGGACAGTGCAGAGAGAGCTTTACTCTGTATCTAACCCCGTGCTGTACCTGCCCTGGGAGTGTTTGATGGGACAGTGTAGAGGGAGCTTTACTCTGTATCTAACCCCCTGTACCTGCCCTGGGAGTGTTTGATGGGACAGTGTAGAGGGAGCTTTACTCTGTATCTAACCCCCTGTATCTGCCCTGGGAGTGTTTGATGGGACAGTGTAGAGGGAGCTTTACTCTGTATCTAACCCCCTGTACCTGCCCTGGGAGTGTTTGATGGGACAGTGTAGAGGGAGCTTTACTCTGTATCTAACCCCCTGTACCTGCCCTGGGAGTATTTGATGGGACAGTGTAGAGGGAGCTTTACTCTGTATCTAACCCCCTGTATCTGCCCTGGGAGTGTTTGATGGGACAGTGTAGAGGGAGCTTTACTCTGTATCTAACCCCCTGTACCTGCCCTGGGAGTGTTTGATGTTGACAGCAGAGTGGAAAATAGTCACCTTGAGTTGCAAAAATTCCCCCGCACCCTGAACAGTTATCAGAGCCCTTTAATCTTATCGAGGAAGCCAAGTGATAATGATGAATCAGAGTGCAAGGGATGAGTGAAACTGATGAATCGTTATCTGCTGCAAGGCTTACAGTGAGCTGGTGCTGCTCATTGTCATGTGGAGAGCAATGATTAGTTTTCAGCGCTCGGACGCTGCCCTTCTAACAGTGGTGCCAGGACCAGCTCTGAGATCCAACATCTGACTTAGGCTTCACATGCAATCCAGAGATTAATCGCCTGTGTAATGCTCTTGCAATAAGATTGTAATTTAAAGCTGCAGGTTTGATAAAGGATTTGTGTGAGTGGTAGTTGAGCAGAAGGTGCAGGCGTGTTATCTGCACTACTTTATCTGCCAGCTCCATCAGCAGTGCTGAGGCCAGAGATTCTCACTGATTCAAGCATTGCAACTCTGCTGCTGGGGGTGGTGCCTTCCCCTGCATGGTTCACTCTCTGAGCACTAAGGTCCTGTAAGGGAAGGAAACCGGTATAAATACCCCCCACCACAACCTCCGCCAAATAATTGGGTTGAAATGTAACAATGATTTAACACAGAATAACACACGCCATACCGAATAAAAGGGAATGATTCACTCGTGTGTGTCTCAGTGTCTTCTCCTGTACATGTACAGTCTACAATTGTTTGCTCGCTAGAACACAAGTAATAGGAGCAGGAGTCGGCCATTCGGCCCCTCGAGCCTGCTCCGCCATTCAATAAGATCATGGCCGATGTGATCATGGACTCAGCTCCACTTCCCCGCCCGCACCCCATAACCCTTTACTCCCTTATCGCTCAAAAATCTTTCTAACTCCGCCTTAAATATATTCAATGACCCAGCCTCCACAGCTCTCTGGGGCAGAGAATTCCACAGATTTACAACCCTCAGAGAGAAGGAATTCCTCCTCATCTCAGTTTTAAATGGGCGGCCCCTTATTCTTAAACTCTACCCCCTATTTTTAGTTTCCCCTATGAGTGGAAACATCCTCTCTGCATCCACCTTGTCGAGCCCCCTCATTATCTTATATGTTTCGGTAAGATCACCTCTCATTCTTCTGAACTCCAATGAGTATAGGCCCAATGAGTAGAGGCCCAGCAAACACTGTTTTGAATGCTGGCAGTATGTGACCACCGAATGCATTTGAACTAATTCCCTCAGTCTGCGATATCTGTGAGGAAGTTCAGGGCAACATCATGAATGTTCTGCAATAAGCCAAAGATGAGTGGAAGGCCAGGTGACAGGATGGGTGGTGGTGACTGGCCCACGTCGGTCTCATGGTTGAGGTCAATACAAGAGTGGAATCTTTGTTGTTTCTGATATTGTGAGACTGGCCTGGATGAGGTCCTACGAGATGAATTTAAGGAGCTAGGAGCTAAATTAAAAAGTAGGGCCTCAAAAGTAGTAATCTCGGGATTGCTACCAGTGCCACGTGCTAGTCAGAGTAGGAATCGCAGGATAGCTCAGATGAATACGTGGCTTGAGCAGTGGTGCAGCAGGGAGGGATTCAAATTCCTGGGGCATTGGAACAGGTTCTGGGGGAGGTGGGACCAGTACAAACCGGACGGTCTGCACTTGGGCAGGACCGGAACCAATGTCCTGGGGGGACTGTTTGCTAGTGCTGTTGGGGAGGAGTTAAACTAATATGGCAGGGGGATGGGAACCAATGCAGGGAGACAGAGGGAGACAAAAAGGAGGCAAAAGCAAAAGACAGAAAGGAGATGAGTAAAAGTGGAGGGCAGAGAAACCAAAGGCAAGCAACAAAAAGGGCCACTGAATATAAAAGGGCTGCAGGAGGGGTCAAAACTAAAAATCATGGTTTAAAAACTATGATGAAAACACTCTACCGAAATGCACGCAGCATTCGAAATAAAGTAAATGGGTTGACGGCACAAATCATTACAAATGGGTATGATTTGGTGGCCATTACAGAAACATGGTTGCAAGGTGGCCAAGACTGGGAATTAAACATACAGGGGTATCTGACGATTCAGAAAGATAGACAAGAAGGGAAAGGAGGTGAGGTAGCTCTGTTAATAAAGGATGATATCAGGGCAGTTGTAAGGGATGATATTGGCTCGAAGGAACAAAATGTTGAATCATTGTGGGTGGAGATTAGAGATAGTAAGGGGAAAAAGTCACTGGTCGGCGTAGTTTATAGGCCCCCAAATAATAACTTCACGGTGGGGCGGGCAATAATCAAGGGAATAATGGAGGCATGTGAAAAAGGAACGGCAGTAGTCATGGGGGATTTTAACCGACATATCGATTGGTCAAATCAAATCGCACGGGGTAGCCTAGAGGAGGAATTCATAGAATGCATATGGGATTGTTTCTTAGAACAGTATGTTACAGAACCTATAAGGGAGCAAGCTATCTTAGATCTGGTCCTATGTAATGAGACAGGAAAAATAAACGATCTCCTCGTAAAAGATCCTCTCGGAATGAGTGATCACAATATGGTTGAATTTGTAATACAGATTGAGGGTGAGGAAGTTGTGTCAGAAACGAGCGTACTATGCTTAAACAAAGGGGACTGCAGTGGGATGAGGACAGAGTTGGCTAAAGTAGACTGAAAACACAGACTAAACGGTGGCACAATTGAGGAACAGTGGAGGACTTTTAAGGAGCCCTTTCATAGTGCTCAACAAAAATATATTCCAGTGAAAAAGAAGGGTGGCAAGAGAAGGGATAACCAGCCGTGGATAACCAACGAAATAAAGGAAAGTGTCAAATCAAAGACCAATGCGTATAAGGTGGCCAAGGTTAGTGGGAAACTAGAGGATTGGGAAAATTTTAAGCAACAGCAAAGAATGACTAAAAAAGCAATAAAGAAAGGGAAGATAGATTACAAAGGTAAACTTGCGCAAAACATAAAAACAGATAGTAAAAGCTTTTACAGATATATAAAACGGAAAAGAGTGACTAAAGTAAATGTTGGTCCCTTAGAAGATGAAAAGGGGGATTTAATAATGGGAAATGTGGAAATGGCCGAGACCTTAAACAATTATTTTGCTTCCATCTTCACAGCGGAACACACAAAAACCATGCCAAAAATTTGCAGGCCACAGGAATGTGGGAAGGGAGGACCTTGAGACAATCACTATCACTAGGGGCGTAGTGCTGGACAGGCTAATGGGACTCAAGGTAGACAAGTCCCCTGGTCCTGATGAAATGCATCCCAGGGTATTAAAAGAGATGGCGGAAGTTATAGCAGATGCATTCGTTATAATCTACCAAAATTCTCTGGACTCTGGGGAGGTACCAGCGGATTGGAAAGCAGCTAATGTAACGCCTCTGTTTAAAAAAGGGGGCAGGCAAAAGGCAGGTAACTATAGGCCGGTTAGTTTAACATCTGTAGTGGGGAAAATGCTTGAAATTATCATTAAGGAAGAAATAGCGGGACATCTAGATAGGAATAGTGCAATCAAGCAGACGCAGCATGGATTCATGAAGGGGAAATCATGTTTAACTAATTTACTGGAATTCTTTGAGGATATAACGAGCATGGTGGATAGAGGTGTACCGATGGATGTGGTGTATTTAGATTTCCAAAAGGCATTCGATAAGGTGCCACACAAAAGGTTACTGCAGAAGATAAAGGTACGTGGAGTCAGAGGAAATGTATTAGCATGGATAGAGAATTGGCTGGCGAACAGAAAGCAGAGAGTCGGGATAAATGGGTCCTTTTCGGGTTGGAAATCGGTGGTTAGTGGTGTGCCACAGGGATCGGTGCTGGGACCATTAACTGTTTACAATATACATAGATGACCTGGAAGAGGGGACAGAGTGTAGTGTAACAAAATTTGCAGATGACACAAAGATTAGTGGGAAAGTGGGTTGTGTAGAGGACATAGAGAGGCTGCAAAGAGATTTAGATAGGTTAAGCGAATGGCTTAAGGTTTGACAGATGGAATACAATGTCGGAAAATGTGAGGTCATCCACCTTGGGAAAAAAAACAGTAAAAGGGAATATTATTTGAATGGGGAGAAATTACAACATGCTGTGGTGCAGAGGGACCTGGGGGTCCTTGTACATGAATCCCAAAAAGTTAGTTTGCAGGTGCAGCAGGTAATCAGGAAGGCGAATGGAATGTTGGCCTTCATTGCGAGAGGGATGGAGTACAAAAGCAGGGAGGTCCTGCTGCAACTGTACAGGTTATTGGTGAGGCCGCACCTGGAGTACTGCGTGCAGTTTTGGTCACCTTACTTAGGGAAGGATATACTAGCTTTGGAGGGGGTACAGAGATGATTCACGAGGCTGATTCCGGAGATGAGGGGGTTACCTTATGATGATAGATTGAGTAGACTGGGTCTTTACTCGTTGGAGTTCAGAAGGATGAGGGATGATCTTATAGAAACATTTAAAATAATGAAAGGGATAGACAAGATAGAGGCAGAGAGGTTGTTTCCACTGGTCGGGGAGACTAGAACTAGGGGGCACAGCCTCAAAATACGGGGGAGCCAATTTAAAACCGAGTTGAGAAGGAATTTCTTCTCCCAGAGGGTTGTGAATCTGTGGAATTCTGTGCCCAAGGAAGCAGTTGAGGCAGTTCATTGAATGTATTCAAATCACAGATAGATACATTTTTAACCAATAAGGGAATTAAGGGTTACGGGGAGCGGGCGGGTAAGTGGAGCTGAGTCCACGGCCAGATCAGCCATGATCTTGTTGAATGGCGGAGCAGGCTCGAGGGGCTAGATGGCCTACTCCTGTTCCTAATTCTTATGTTCTTATGTTATGTTCTTATGTTCTTCCTTATTGTAAATCTGCGGCCCGCGAGCAGAGCAGTGCCTTTGTCAGTTTGATGTTCAGGAAACCTGACTGTTAGTTTGCAGGCTGAGCTTTGGCTGATTGGGAGTCCGTCCATCCACCAAGCCAGTGAAGGAAGGTCACAGCTTTGCGGTTTAGAACAGTGATTAGTCGTTGGGACAGTGGCCATTCTGGCACGGGGTAATTATTGGGCATCCCGAGCTGTCCTGAGCAGGTGGCGAACCTTGTCCTGAGCTGTTGCGGAAAGCCCGAGTATTGTGACAAGGGATGTGATGGAGAGTCAGCACCAAACATTAAACTCTCCGTCCTCTTCCCAAGTGCCGAGTGGCCCATTGGGCAAACCCCAGCCTGTATCAGGGCCCTGTCAGTGAGCCCCAGCCTGTATCAGGGCCCTGTCAGTGAGCCCCAGCCTGTATCAGGGCCCTGTCAGTGAGCCCCAGCCTGTATCAGGGCCCTGTCAGTGAGCCCCAGCCTGTATCAGGGCCCTGTCAGTGAGCCCCAGTCTGTATCAGGGCCCTGTCAGTGAGCCCCAGCCTGTATCAGGGCCCTGTCAGTGAGCCCCAGCCTGTATCAGGGCCCTGTCAGTGAACCCCAGCCTGTATCAGGGCCCTGTCAGTGAACCCCAGCCTGTATCAGGGTCCTGTCAGTGAGCCCCAGTCTGTATCAGGACCCTGTCAGTGAACCCCAGCCTGTGTCAGGACCCTGTCAGTGAACCCCAGCCTGTATCAGGACCCTGTCAGTGAACCCCAGCCTGTGTCAGGACCCTGTCAGTGAACCCCAGCCTGTGTCAGGACCCTGTCAGTGAACCCCAGCCTGTGTCAGGACCCTGTCAGTGAACCCCAGCCTGTGTCAGGACCCTGTCAGTGAACCCCAGCCTGTGTCAGGACCCTGAAGGTGAACCCCAGCCTGTATCAGGGCCCTGTCAGTGAACCCCAGCCTGTGTCAGGACCCTGTCAGTGAACCCCAGCCTGTGTCAGGACCCTGTCAGTGAACCCCAGCCTGTGTCAGGACCCTGTCAGTGAACCCCAGCCTGTATCAAGGCCCTGTCAGTGGGCCCCAGCCTGTGTCAGGACCCTGTTAGTGAACCCCAGCCTGTGTCAGGACCCTGTCAGTGAGCCCCAGCCTGTATCAGGGCCCTGTCAGTGAGCCCCAGCCTGTATCAGGGCCCTGTCAGTGAACCCCAGCCTGTATCAGGGCCCTGTCAGTGAGCCCCAGCCTGTATCAGGGCCCTGTCAGTGAGCCCCAGCCTGTATCAGGGCCCTGTCATTGAGCCCCAGCCTGTATCAGGGCCCTGTCAGTGAGCCCCAGCCTGTATCAGGGCCCTGTCAGTGAACCCCAGCCTGTATCAGGGCCCTGTCAGTAAACCCCAGCCTGTATCAGAGCCCTGTCAGTGAACCCCAGCCTGTATCAGGGCCCTGTCAGTGAACCCCAGCCTGTATCAGAGCCCTGTCAGTGAGCCCCAGCCTGTATCAGAGCCCTGTCAGTGAGCCCCAGCCTGTATCAGGGCCCTGTCAGTGAACCCCAGCCTGTGTCAGGGCCCTGTCAGTGAACCCCAGCCTGTATCAGGGCCCTGTCAGTGAGCCCCAGCCTGTATCAGGGCCCTGTCAGTGAACCCCAGCCTGTATCAGCGTACTGTCGTGTGATGGTTATGACACTGGGCTAGCAGGCCGGAGAACATGAGACATGGCAGTCTGAATTTAAAAACAAAATCTGGAACTAAAAAGCTGGTCTCAGTAAGCGTTGCTCTGAACCTATCAGATTGCTGTACTAACCCAGAGATGTCCTGAGGGGAGGAACCCGTGTGTGATTGGGATGCCCCCTGCTGAACTCTCTGTGCTGTATAGCCGATGTAATCCTATGCCCTTACCCGCTTTATGTCTCCATGTGACTCCAATCCCACACCAATCAGATTGACCCTTAATTATCCTCTGGCCGGGCCAGACACTCAGTATCAGCCGGCCTTGCCACTGAATAAACTATTGAGCAGAATCACCCGGCCATGACTTGCCAGTCAGCCCAACATCCGAAACAATAATCTGGGAGAAAGTTAACAGCCACTTGGACAAGCACGGAGAGCCAGTGAGGATTTGTTAAGGGAAAATCATCTTTGACGAACCTGATTGGGTTTTTTGATGATGTAGGAGAGGATGGATGAGGGCTGTGCCGTTGATGTTGTGGATATAGGCTTTCAAAAGACCTTTGATAAAGTACCACGTATTGAACCTCATGGGATTAAAGGGAAATCATGTTTGACAAATTTGCTGGAGTTATTTGAGGATGTAACGAGCCGGGTGGATAAGGGGGAACCGGTGGATGTGGTGTATTTGGATTTCCAGAAGGCATTCGATAAGGTTCCACATAAAAGGTTACTGCACAAGATAAAAGTTCACGGGGTTGGGGGTAATATATTAGCATGGATAGAGGATTGGCTAACTAACAGAAAACAGAGAGTCGGGATAAATGGATCATTTTACGGTTAGAAAACAGTGTTTAGCGGGGTGTCACAGGGATCAGTGCTGGGGCCTCAACTATTTACAATCTATATTAATGACTTGGATGAAGGGACCGAGTGTAATGTAGCCAAGTTTGCTGATGATACAAAGAAGGATGGGAAAGCAAATTGTGAAGAGGACACAAAAAATCTGCAAAGGAATATAGACAGACTAAGTGAGTGGACAAAAATTTGGCGGATGGATTATAATGTGCGAAAATGTGAGGTTATCCACTTTGGTCAGAAGAATAAAAAAGCAAATTATAATTTAAATGGAGAGAAATGGCAAAGTGCTGCAGTACAGAGGGACCTGGGGGTCCATGAAACACAAAAAGTTAGTACGCAGGTACAGCAAGTGATCAGGAAGGCAAATGGAATGTTGGCCTTTATTGCAAGGGGGATAGAGTATAAAAGCAGAGAAGTCCTGCTACAACTGTACAGGGTATTGGTGAGGCCACACCTGGACTACTGCGTACAGTTTTGGTCTCCGTATTTAAGGAAGGATATACTTGCATTGGAGGCTGTTCAGAGAAGGTTCACTCGGTTGATTCTAGAGATGAAGAGGTTGACTTATGAAGAGAGGTTGAGCAGGTTGGGCCTGTACTCATTGAAGTTTAGAAGAATGAGAGGTGATCTTACTGAAACATATAAGATTCTGAGGGGGCTGGATAGGGTAGATGCTGAGAGGATGTTTCCACTCATAGGGGAATCTAGAACTAGTGGGCATAGTTTCAGAATAAGGGGTCGCCCATTTAAAACTGAGATGAGGAGGAATTTCTTCTCCGAGGGTTGTAAATCTGTGGAATTCTCTGCCCCAGAGAGCTGTGGAGGCTGGGACATTGAATGTATTTAAGGCGGAGATAGACAGATTTTTGAGCGATAAGGGAGTAAAGGGTTATGGGGAGCGGGCGGGGAAGTGGAGCTGAGTCCATGATCGGATCAGCCATGATCTTATTGAATGGCGGAGCAGGCTCGAGGGGCCAAATGGCCGACTCCTGCTCCTATTTCTCATGTTTCTTATAAAAGGGGCAGTAGCAGCATGGATACAACATTGGCTAAGGGACAGAAGAGAGTTGTGGTGAATGGCTGTTTCTGGGACTGGGGGGAGGTGTTCAGTGATGTTCCCCAGGGTTCAGTACTGGGACCATTGCTGTTTTTGAGATACATTAATGACTTGGACTTGGGAGTACACGTTCAAAAATTGCAAATGACACAAAACTTGGAAGTTAGTGAGATCGTAATAAACAAGGTGGTGGAATGGGCAGACACATGGCAGATGCAATTCAATACAGAGAAGTGTGAGGTGATGCATTTTGGTCGGAAGAATGAGGAGAGACCATACTCACGAAATGGTGTGATTTTAAAGGGGGTACATGAGCAGAGGGTCCTGGGGTGTTTGTGCACAAATCTTTGCAGTTAGCAGGGCAGATTAACAAAGCAGTTAGTAATGCTCATGGGATCCTGGGCTTTATAAATAAGGCACAAAGTATTAAAGCCAGGAAGCTATGCTAAATCTATATAGAATCATAGAATCACAGGACGGTTACAGCACAGAAGGAGGCCAGTCGGCCCGTCGAGCCCGTGCTGGCTCTCTGCAAGAGCACCTCACCTTCTGCCAATCATCTTAAATCTGTGTCCTCTGGTTCTCGACCCTTCGCCAATGGGAACAGTTTCTCTCTATCTACTCTGTCCAGACCTCTGGCCTCTGGGCAAAACCTGCCCGCTGGGACTGGGCTAACCCTGCCCGCTGGGACTGGGCCCACTGTGACTGGGCAAACCCTGCCCGCTGGGACTGGGCTAACCTGCCCGCTAGGACTGGGCTAACCCTGCCCGCTAGGATTGGGCTAACCCTGCCCGCTGGGACTAGACTAACCCTGCCCGCTGGGACTGGGCTAACCTGCCCGCTGGAACTGGGCTAACCCTGCCCGCTGGAACTGGGCTAACCCTGCCCGCTAGGACTGGGCTAACCCTGCCCGCTGGGACTGGGCTAACCCTGCCCGCTGGAACTGGGCTAACCCTGCCCGCTGGGACTGGGCTAACCCTGCCCGCTGGGACTGGGCTAACCCTGCCCACTGGGACTGGACTAACCCTGCCCGCTGGGACTGGACTAACCCTGCCCAAACCAGTCCAACGCAAGACCCTTGAAGGTAATGGAGACTCTGTGCTGGATTTAAATCCAGGCCCCAGAGGCAGAAGGCGGTTTATTTAACCCAGAGCACGTGTGCGCGCAGTGTCACCAACACACATCAAAGAAACTTCAGCAACTGCAGGAAAATCCCCAATGGTTTGAAACAGTAAATGTCAGAGTGTAGCAATGAGCATCAGAGGGGAACAGTGGAAAATATCAAAGAGCAAAGGAAGATGTTAAATGGCAGCAGTATCAGATAAGCCTCCCCTCTGTACTTGCCCTTCTGACTACAAGTTTTGGACGATTTCTTTGACTCGGTGACGTGTTCCCGGCCTGTGATTCACAGCCTGTTGTGGTGCTGTGTTACACAGACCCCTTGGCTGAGGGTCTTGCTCCATCTCTACTGCACTGGTTTCTCCTTCTGGTCACTGTCTATTGATGTACATTGCACTGCAGGTTAATCATTCCTATTCTGCAGTGTTCATACCTTCCATCTCACATGAACAGGCCGTTCAGCCCCTCGAGCCTGCTACACAGGAACAGGAGGAGGCCGTTCAGCCCCTCGAGCCTGCTACACAGGAACAGGAGGAGGCCCATTCAGCCCATCGAGCCTGTTACACATGGACAGGAGGAGCTCATTCAGCCCCTCGAGCCTGTTACACATGGACAGGAGGAGCCCATTCAGCCCCTCGAGCCTGTTACACAGGAACAGGTGGAGGCCATTCAGCCCCTCGAGCCTGTTACACAGGAACAGGAGGAGGCCATTCAGCCCCTCGAGCCTGTTACACAGGAACAGAAGGAGGCCATTCAGCCCCTCGAGCCTGTTACATCAGGAACAGGAGGAGGCCCATTCAGCCCCTCGAACCTGTTACAAAGGAACAGGAGGAGGCCCATTCAGCCCCTCGAGCCTGTTACACAGGAACAGGAGGCCATTCAGCCCCTCGAGCCTGTTACACAGGAACAGGAGGAGGCCATTCAGCCCCTCGAGCCTGTTACACAGAAACAGAAGGAGGCCATTCAGCCCCTTGAGCCCGTTACACAGGAACAGGAGGAGGCCCATTCAGCCCCTCAACCCTCTTACACAGGAACAGGAGGAGGCCCATTCAGCCCCTCGAGCCTGTTACACAGGAGCAGGAGGAGGCCCATTCAGCCACTTGAGCCTGTTACACAGGAACAGGAGGAGGCCCATTCAGCCCCTCGAGCCTGTTACACAGGAACAGGAGGAGACCATTCAGCCCCTCGAGCCTGTTACACAGGAACAGGAGGAGGCCCATTCAGCCCCTCGAGCCTGTTACACAGGAACAGGAGGAGGCCCATTCAGCCCCTCGAGCCTGTTACACAGAAACAGGAGGAGGCCATTCAGCCCATCGAGCCTGTTACACAGGAACAGGAGGAGGCCATTCAGCCCCTCGAGCCCATTACACAGGAACAGGAGGAGGCCATTCAGCCCCTCGAGCCTATTACACAGGAACAGGAGGAGGACCATTCAGCCCCTCGAGCTTGTTACACATGGACAGGAGGAGGCCATTTAGCCCCTTGAGCCTGTTACACAGGAACAGGAGGTCATTCAGCCCCTCGAGCCTGTTACACAGGAACAGGAGGAGGCCATACTGCCCCTCGGGCCTGTTACACAGGTACAGGAGGAGGCCCATTCAGCCCCTCGAGCCTGTTACACAGGAACAGGAGGAGGCCCATTCAGCCCCTCGAGCCTGTTACACAGGAACAGGAGGCCATTCAGCCCCTCGAGCCTGTTACACAGGAACAGGAGGTCATTCAGCCCCTCGAGTCTGTTACACAGGAACAGGAGGTGGCCCATTCAGCCCCTCGAGCCTGTTACACAGGAACAGGAGGAGGCCATTCAGCCCCTCGAGCCTATTACACAGGAACAGGAGGAGGACCATTCAGCCCCTCGAGCTTGTTACACATGGACAGGAGGAGGCCATTTATCCCCTTGAGCCTGTTACACAGGAACAGGAGGTCATTCAGCCCCTCGAGCCTGTTACACAGGAACAGGAGGAGGCCCATTCAGTCCCTCGAGCCTGTTACACAGGAACAGGAGGAGGCCCATTCAGCCCCTCGAGCCTGTTACACAGGAACAGGAGGAGGCCCATTCAGCCCCTCGAGCCTGTTACACAGGAACAGGAGGCCATTCAGCCCCTCGAGCCTGTTACACAGGAACAGGAGGAGGCCCATTCATCCCCTCGAGCCTGTTACAAAGGAACAGGAGGAGGCCCATTCAGCCCCTCGAGCCTTTTACATGGGGACTGCCCTGGGTCATTGCCCTGGGTCACGGGGACTGCCCTGGGTCATTGCCCTGGATTATGGGGACTGCCCTGGGTCACTGTCCTGGGTCACGGAGACTGCCCTGGGTCACGGGGACTGCCCTGGGTCACGGGGACTGCCCTGGGTCATTGCCCTGGATTATGGGAACTGCCCTGGGTCACTGCCCTGGGTCACGGAGACTGCCCTGGGTCACGGGGACTGCCCTGGGTCACGGGGACTGCCCTGCGTCACTGCCCTGGGTCACGGAGACTGCCCTGGGTCACGGGGACTGCCCTGGGTCACTGCCCTGGGTCACGGGGACTGCCCTGGGTCAGGGGGACTGCCCTGGGTCATTGCCCTTGGTCACGGAGACTGCCCTGGGTCATGGGGACTGCCCTGGGTCACTGCCCTGGGTCACTGCCCTGGGTCACGGGGCTGCCCTGGGTCACGGGAGATCCTGGTCTGTGTGGAATGGACACTTGCATGAAATAAGAATGTTGTGTATTTAAATTCACAAGGTCACAAGATCTGCTCAGATTAAAAGGCCCCTGGGCCTATTTCGCCCGATCGCTCCAGATCCCGCACCTCACCCTCTCCCCATTACAGGTCACTGGCATTTAAAGCCGTCTGCTGCCCTGCATCAGCCACACTCACGAACCATTCCAGCTACTGGTAATCCTCTGTACAGGAACACACCCCAGTGTCTCCCTCAATCTCACCCTCATACTCTCGCCTCCTCCCCATCGCCCCTCACCCCTCCCCCTCGCACCCTCATCTCTCGCCCCCTCACCCCCTCCCCCTCACCCCGCGTCCCCTCACACCCTAACCCCTCGCAGCCCCCACTACCCCTCAGCTTACGGAGCAGAGGGAGGCATAGCTCCCAGTCCCCGCACCGTCCCATCCAACTCCCGATATGGAGAGTGCTGCCTGGGACGCCTGAGCCTAGACCAGGTGCCCAGTTATTTGGGGAGGGCGGAGGAAGTCAGAGCAGCTGGTGTGGGCTGTTCCTGAGGCCCTCCTGGGCAAGGGGCCACACTGAGCCCGGAGCAGGAGACTCAGCCTGGGCTGTGCTGGGGGCAGGAGTTGGAGCAAAACCATTCCCTTTTCAGTTCAGTATATCATCAGTTACTAAATCTACTCATCAATTCCTGAGAATATCCCAGGTCACAAAAGATCGCCCGAGACAAGCGTTGGCTGAGAAACGAAATAATGCCCGACTGAAGTTGCCGAAGTTGAGGCTCAGGGCTAGTGGTGTTGCGGGACATACCTGCAGTCGCTCGCTTTCGATCGTCAGCTGTCGGCTGGCCCAGGGACAGAGGTGGCGAGCTCAGATGTGGTTCGGTGTGTGATATTCCATTGCAGATCTCACCGATTTGCAGACACTCACAAGCAGCACCTTTCTGTGTGAGCTGAGTAATCTTTCTGACAGACTCATTTTATATCTGACTCCCACCTCATTGCACATCTGATAAAGGTTCGAGACACCAATGAGAGTGAGAAGGTGTGACCAGATGTGACAGCTGATGCTCTAAGCTCTGCACCATCTCTCTCCCGGTTTTATATTTTTAAGTGCCCCTTTTTCATTTAATCTCTTTTTACTTATTCTCCACTTCCTCTCTTTGTCTCTTTCTTTGTCTCGCTCAACTTTGTTCGCCCTGTTTCCATCTGTTCCCATTTATCTCTCTTTTCCCTGTCTCTCTCTCTCCTCCTTGTTCGTGCTCTTCACTATCTCTCTTTTCATTTTTCTTCTCCCCCCTTTTCTTTTTTCCATCGTTTTGTAATTTTTTCTTTCTCTAAGTTTCTGTCCCCTTTCTTCCTCGTCCTGTTTTTGTTTTTCCCGTTTGCTTTCTCTCTCTTTCTTTTCCCCAGGACCATTCTCCCGCTCGCCCCATGTCCATTTGGAGGAGGAGCCAGGGAACGTCGGACCAGGGACCGATCGGTGATTACGCATTTCCCCGGGGATTTTGCAGGCTCTCCGGTGGATGAGTGGGAGAATTGGCGGTGAGAGTTACCCTCGTATAACCTTCCCACGGAGCCCATCGCTCCCCGAGCTCGCTCTCCCCTCAGTCCCATTCTCCCGCCCTTTTCCCATTCAGCTCATCCCTCTCCGCTCTTGCTCTCTCTGACAGAGCTCTCCTTTTCCCAATGCCCTATCCTTGCTTCATACCATTTAAAAAAAAATGCAACTATTTATCCCTTTCCCTTGTAAAAGCTATTTTATAGAACACTTCCCCCGCTGTTTGTGGTCAAGTGTTCCGTGTGGTGCCGAGCCTCTGTGTAAAACCCGCTCTAACCTTTGCCTAACTTCCTGGTGATGACCTTTAACCTGCGTTCTGTGGTTGCTGAGTCACCAGCCACTGGAAGTAGTTTGTTCCTATTTATCTCATCATTTTCAGCACTCCGAGCAGATCTCATCACAACCTTCTCTCTCCTAATGAAAAGAGCCCAAGTTTGTTTAATTTATCTTCATAACTGAACCCTCTCCTCCCTGGGATTACCTCATGTCATGTTTGTAACCTCACATAACTGTAACCTTTCTGTAACAACACTGTACACTGTATACACCTGAGTAATGCACACCTTGACCACAGGGGGTGAACTTGTGGGAGACACTCCTCACCTGGTCATCCAGGTATATAAAGGGAGGTCCCACGCAGGGTCATCACTTCTTGTTCCTGTGAATAAAGGTACAGGTCACAGAGTGACCTTGTCTGCAGTATGTGCCTCGTGTTGATTTGTTGTAGTGTGTAAGGACACAACATTTGGCGACGAGAAATGGGAATCAACGACTCAAGAGAATGGCCACCGGTAGCACGGAGGAACAGTACTGTGTTGGTGAGGACTGGGACGATTTCGTTGAGAGGCCCCAGCAGAGCTTTGTCACGAAGGACTGGCTGGGAGCGGCAGCGGCTGACAAGCGAAGGGCGCATCTACTGACCAGCTGTGGACCTAAGACGTACACGCTGATGAAAGACCTGCTCGCACCTGAGAAGCCTGTGGATAAGATCTTTGAGGAGCTCAGCAAACTGATCGGTGAGCACCTCAAACCAGCGAGCAGTATACACATGGCCCGACACCGATTCTATACGCACCGACGTCGGGAAGGGCAGAGCATACCGGACTTCGTTGCGGACCTTCGGCGCTTGACCAGCTTCTGTAAGTTCACAGACGCCTGCAGGGGGGAGATGTTACGGGATTTCTTCATTGAGGGCATTGGTCATGCCGGGATTTTTAGGAAGCTAATTGAGACCAAGGACTTGATCTTGGAAGCAGCGGCGTTGATGGCTCAAACCTTCATGGTGGGGGAAGAGGAAACCAAGATAATATACACGCGCAACTCTGCTTCCAACGTGGCGATGGAGCAGGGAGTTAACATGGTAAACGCGACTCAGAACCCCGCAGGCAGGCAAGGGCAATTCGACACCAACCAGGCAGCAACAGACTATAGAGTGGGTCCTCAACAGAGGCAATGGCAAGTTGAATGGACATTTACACCATCACAGGGGACAATACGTCCCGGGATGGGACCATTGACACCCACTAACAGAGTGCTCAAGAGTAATCAAAGAGACAATCAGAGAGGAATGCCTAGTAACAGCTCTGTTGTTCACAACAATCTCAGCTCATGCTGGAGGTGCGGGGACAAACATGCTGCGAAGACCTGCCGGTTTCAACAATTCATCGGCAGAAATTGTAACTTGAGTGGACATTTAGCCAGGATATGCAGGAAGCCTGCAGCGAGGCTGGTTTACAAAGTAGGTGAACCACAAAAGAAGGCTGCAAGGCAGGGGTATGCCTGGGACACAGCAATGGACGCTGAAGTTCAGCGGGTCCAGGTGGCAAACATCCACAGCTCACACACAAAGACACCACCTATGATGATGAGAGTACTGTTAAACGGTATCCTGGTACGCATGGAGCTGGACACAGGAGCCAGCCAGTCACTTATGAGTGTCCAACAATTCGAGAAACTGTGGCCACTCAGAGCTAGCAGACCCAAACTAGAACGCATTGACACGCATTTACAGACGTACACCAAAGAGATCATCCCAGTGCTAGGCAGTGCAATGTTGGTGGTCACACATAATGGATCTCAGAACCGGCTGCCACTCTGGATTGTCCTGGGAAATGGTCCCGCGCTTTTGGGGAGGAGCTGGCTAGCTGAGATGAACTGGAATTGGGGGGATGTGCACACCATTTCATCTGTGGAGCGAAGTTCATGCTCACAGGTCCTACTAAAGTTCGAGTCATTATTTCAACCTGGTGTCGGGACTTTCAAAGGCACCAAAGTAAGGATACGCATCACCCTGGACGCCACACCAGTGCACCACAAAGCCAGAGCTGTGCCGTATGTGATGCTGGAGAAAATTGAGAGTGAGTTGGACAGGTTGCTAAGAGAGGGCATAATTTCGCCCGTTGAATTCAGCGACTGGGCAAGCCCCATCGTCCCTGTTCTAAAAACGGATGGCTCGGTCAGGATCTGTGGCGACTACAAGGCCACTATCAACCGAGTGTCACTATAAGAACAATACCCGCTTCCGAGAGCAGAGGATCTTTTTGCCACGCTGGCAGGCGGCAGCTGGACCTCACTTCAGCCTATATGACCCAGAAACAGGCCGAAGAATCCAAGCTACTGACCACCATCACCACGCACAGGGGGCTGTTTGTCTACAACAGGTGTCCGTTTGGCATTCGTTCAGCAGCCGCTATCTTTCAGAGGAACATGGAAAGCCTGTTCAAATCCATCCCCGGAACAATTGTATTTCAGGACGACATCCTTATCACGGGTCGGGATACCGAGGGACACCTCCACAACCTGGAGGAGGTGCTACGCTGACTGGACCGGGTAGGCCTGCAACTAAAGAAGTCCAAGTGTGTGTTTTTGGCCCCAGAGGTCGAGTTTTTGGGCAGGAGGGTTGCCACAGACGCGATCCGGCTCACCGAATCCAAAACGGAGGCAATCCATCGCGCGCCCAGGCCCTGCAACATATCAAAGTTGCGTTCATTTCTGGTACTATTGAACTATTTCGGGAACTTTCTACCGAACATTGCTGGAGCCGCTACACGTGCTCCTGCTTAAGGGTCGCGATTGGTTTTGGGGGACTGTCAGGAACGGGCTTTCAACCGGGCGCGGAATCTGCTTTGTTCCAATAAGTTATTGACCCTGTACGACCCCCGTAAGAAATTGGTTTTGACATGTGATGCATCATCCTATAGGGTTGGGTGTATGTTGCAGCAGAGTAATGATGAGGGCCAACTACAACCTGTGGCTTATGCCTCCAGGTCGCTCTCTCAAGCAGAAAGGGGATATGGGATGGTTGAAAAGGAAGCACTCGCATGTGTCTACGGGGTGAAAAAGATGCACCAGTACCTTTTTGGCAGAAGGTTCGAGTTAGAAACGGACCACAAGCCGTTAACATCCCTGTTGTCAGACAGCAAGGCTGTCAATGCCAACGTATCAGCTCGCATACAGCGATGGGCTCTCACGCTGGCTGCTTATGACTACAGCATACGGCACCAGCCAGGCACCAGAAATTGCGCTGACGCGCTGAGCAGGCTCCCGTTGGCCACCACTGAGGGGGCAGCGGAGCAAAGCGCCGAGATGGTCATGGCTGTCGATGCCTTCGACAGCGCAGGCTCCCCCATCACAGCCCGCCAGATCAAAATCTGTACGAATAGAGATCTCCTCCTATCCTTGATTAAGAAATGTGTCCTGACTGGGGATTGGGCGCCTGCACACGGAGCATGCCCCGAGGAGGTCAGACCGTTCCACAGACGGATGGATGAACTCTCCATCCAAGCCGACTGCCTACTATGGGGCAGCTGAGTAGTCATGCCCCAGAGGGGCAGGGAGGCATTCATCAGGGAACTCCACAGCGAGCACCCAGGCATCGTACTGATGAAGGCCATTGCCCGGTCACATGTTTGGTGGCCGGGAATTGATTCAGACCTGGAACACTGTGTTCGCAGGTGCACGACGTGTGCCCAGCTGGGCAATGCCCCCAGGGAGGCCCCACTCAGCCCGTGGCCCTGGCCCACCAGGCCATGGTCACGTATTCACTTAGACTACGTGGGCCCGTTCATGGGGAAAATGTTCCTCATTGTTGTTGATGCATACTCGAAATGGATCGAGTGCATGATATTGAATTCGTGCACGACATCCACCACTGCGGAGAGTCTGTGGGCGATCTTTGCGACCCACGGCTTGCCGGACATCCTGGTTAGTGACAACGGCCCGTGTTTCACTAGCTATGAATTCCAGGAGTTCATGTCGGGTAATGGCATCAAACATGTCAGGACAGCACCGTTCAAGCCGGCCTCCAATGGCCAGGCGGAACGTGCGGTCCAAATCATTAAACAAGGCATGCTCCGGATTCAAGGACCCTCCCTTCAATACCGTCTATCGCGCCTCCTGCTGGCCTACAGGTCTCGACCGCATTCGCTCACAGGAGTCCCGCCAGCGGAACTACTCATGAAACGTACTCTAAAAACCTGTCTGTCCTTCATTCATCCAGTCCTGTCAGACATTGTTGAGGGCAAGCGCCAGTCCCAAAATGAATGCCATGACCGTAACTCAAAGGGGAGATGTATCGAAATCGATGACCCTGTATTTGTTCTTAATCACGTTGTGGGGCCCAAGTGGCTCGAGGGTACTCGAGGGGAATAGGGTCATAGTGGTCAGACTTAACAATGGACAGATATGCCGCAAGCATCTGGACCAAGTAAAAAAAGGTTCAGCATGGACACGGAGGAGCCTGAGGAAGATCATGAGATGCTGCTCACACCACCGCCAGTGAACGAGCAACAAGAACATTCAGCAGCAAGCACAGTCCCTGCGTCCAGCCCGGACAGGCCGGAATCACCACAGGGGACAGACACTCACGCCAAGGCTCAACAACCAGATACCCAACTGCGGCGCTCCACGAGAGAGCGCAGACCACCCGAAAGACTCAATCTTTGACCCAAAGACATTGGGGGGAGGTGATGTCATGTTTGTAACCTCAGCTAACTGTAACCTTTATGTAACAACACTGTACACTGTATACACCTGACAAATGCACACCTTGACCACAGGGGGTGAACTTGTGGGAGACACTCCTCACCTGGTCATCAAGGTATATAAAGGGAGGTCCCACGCAGGGTCATCACTTCTTGGTCCTGTGAATAAAGGTACAGGTCACAGAGTGACCTTGCCTGCAGTATGTGCCTGGTGTTGATTTGTTGTAGTGTGTAAGGACACAACACCTCAGTGACTCTCTCTCCATGGCCTAACGTGAGATGCCCAAAGCATTCCCCCTTTGGACATGGCCAGTGATCGGTACAGGTTTAGCATACCCTGCTTTTGTATTCTACCCCTGTCCAGCACAGCTAGGCTTCTTTAACACTTTCCCTCCCACTTAAATAAAATACGTGCAGCTGAACTCCCAAGTGTGTCTCCTCTCTCTTTTAAGTTTTGCCATTGAGTGTATCACTTCTCTCCTCATTCACCCTCCCAAAATGTATCTTCTCATGGTGTTTCCACATTTACTTTCAGAGGTCACCCGTCTGCCCGATTTCCCAAAGTCCCAGACTCTGTTCTTCATAGTTAGTCACATTCCCTCGTGTTGTGCCATCTGTAACTGTTGGTATTGTGCCCCTATATAACCCCCTATATTGTGCCCCTATATAACCCCCTATATTGTGCCCCCGATATAACCCCCTATATTGTGCCCCTATATAACCCCTTATATTGTGCCCCTGATATAACCCCCTATATTGTGCCCCCGATATAACCCCCTATATTGTGCCCCCTATATAACCCCCTATATTGTGCCCCCGATATAACCCCCTATATTGTGCCCCCTATATAACCCCCTATATTGTGCCCCCTATAAACCCCCTATATTGTGCCCCCGATATAACCCCCTATATTGTGCCCCCTATATAACCCCCTATATTGTACCCCCAATATAACCCCCTATATTGTGCCCCCTATATAACCCTCTATATTGTGCCCCCTATATAACCCCCTATATTGTACCCCTGATATAACCCCCTATATTGTACCTCTGATATAACCCACTATATTGTGCCCCTATATAACCCCGTATATTGTGCCCCCTATATAATGCCCTATGTTCTAACCCTATATAACTCCCTATATTGTACCCCCTATATAACCCCCTATATTGTGACCCCTATATAACCCCCTATATTGTGCCCCCTATATAACCCACTATGTTGTACCCCTATATAATGCGCTATATTGTGCCCTCTATATAACCCCCTATGTTGTACCCCCTATATAACCCCCTATATTGTGCCCCTATATAACTCCCTATATTGTACCCCCTATATAACCCCCTATATTGTGCCCCTATATAACCCCCTATATTGTACCCCCTATATAACCCCCTATATTGTGCCCCTATATAACCCCCTATATTGTGCCCCTATATAACCCCCTATATTGTGCCCCCGATATAACCCCCTATATTGTGCCCCCGATATAACCCCCTATATTGTGCCCCCTATATAACCCCCTATATTGTGCCCCCGATATAACCCCCTATATTGTGCCCCCTATATAACCCCCTATATTGTGCCCCCTATATAACCCCCTATATTGTGCCCCCTATAAACCCCCTATATTGTGCCCCCGATATAACCCCCTATATTGTGCCCCCTATATAACCCCCTATATTGTACCCCCAATATAACCCCCTATATTGTGCCCCCTATATAACCCTCTATATTGTGCCCCCTATATAACCCCCTATATTGTACCCCTGATATAACCCCCTATATTGTACCTCCGATATAACCCCCTATATTGTGCCCCTATATAACCCCGTATATTGTGCCCCCTATATAATGCCCTATGTTGTACCCCTATATAACTCCCTATATTGTACCCCCTATATAACCCCCTATATTGTGACCCCTATATAACCCCCTATATTGTGCCCCCTATATAACCCACTATGTTGTATCCCTATATAACGCGCTATATTGTGCCCTCTATATAACCCCCTATGTTGTACCCCCTATATAACCCCCTATATTGTGCCCCTATATAACTCCCTATATTGTACCCCCTATATAACCCCCTATATTGTGCCCCTATATAACCCCCTATATTGTACCCCCTATATAACCCCCTATATTGTGCCCATATATAACCCCCTATATTGTGACCCTATATAACTCCCTATATTGTGCCCCCTATATAACCCCCTATGTTGTACCCCTTATAACCCCCTATGTTGTACCCCTTATAACCCCCTATATTGTGCCCCTATATAACTCCCTATATTGTGCCCCTATATAACCCCCTATATTGTGCCCGAATATAACCCCCTATATTGTGCCCCTATATAACCCCCTATATTGTACCCCCTATATAACCCCCTATATTGTGCCCCTATATAACCCCCTATATTGTGCCCCTATATAACCCACTATATTGTGCCCCAATATAACTCCCTATATTGTGCCCCCTATATAACCCCGTATATTGTGCCCCCTATATAACTCCTTATATTGTGCCCCTATATAACCCCCTATATTGTGCCCCAATATAACTCCCTATATTGTGCCCCCTATATAACCCCCTATATTGTGCCCCTATATAACTCCCTATATCGTGCCCCCTATATTGTGCCCTATATTGTGCCCCCTATATCGCCCCTATATTGTGCCCCCTATATTGTGCCCCCTATATTGTGCCCCCATATCATGCCCCTTATATCATGCCCCCTATATTGCCCACTATATTGTTCCCCCTATATTGTGCACCCTATATCGCTCCCTATATTGTGCCCTCTATATTGTGCCCCCTATATCATGCCCCTTATATTGCCCCTATATTGTGCCCTCTATATTGTGTCCCCTATATTGTGCCCCCTATATTGTGCCCCCGATATTGCCCCCTATATTATGCCCTCTATATTGTGCCCCCTATATCATGCCCCCATATCATGCCCCCTATATTGCCCCCTATATTGTGCCCCCTATATTGCGCCCCCCATATCATGCCCCCTATATCATGCCCCCTATATTGCCCACTATATTGTGCTGCCTATATTGTGCTCCCTATATCGCCCCCTATATTGTGCCCCCTATATTGTGCCCCCTATATTGCCCCCTATATTGTGCCCCCTATATCGTGCCCCCTATATTGTGCCACCTATATAGCCAAGTCTAGCTCATTTATCTTCATTGAGAAGACCAATTATCCCAACACTGACCTCTGGGGAACAGCAGTGTTTATAATATCCCTATCTGAGAAACACCCAGTAACCATTGGGTTTGCTGATGTCTATCCAGGCTGCCCCATGCCCTTTATACCGTGCGCCTTGCTTCGCCAACAAGCCTCCAGGTGGCACCTTGATGTACATAACATTCACAGCAGTTCCTTTGTCAATATCCCGAGCACCTTCACCACACGGACTGCAGCGGCTCACCATCACCTTCTCAAGGGGCAATTAGGGATGGGCAATAAATGCCGGCCTTGCCAGCGATGCCCACATCCCGGAACAAATAAAAAAATACTCAAAGAATTCTTTGAAAGTATCTTGCCTTTTTCTCTCCTAATTGTCACCTTGTTTCTGTTTCTCGCTCTTTGCTCTCTTTGTCTGCCGTTTTCTGTCCCAAGCTTTCTTCTTGTTCCTCTCCTAGTTTCTTTCTATTGCTTTTCTCGCTCTGTCCTTTTCTATCTCTCCATCTTCCTTTTCTGCTCCTTTTCGGATTCTCGTTTCCTTTTTCTGTCTGTTGCCCAAACTCACAGTAGGTCTGTAAACAGTTTACGCAGCAGGTATTTCGTCACAACAGTCGCAACAATTTGGTGGGACTTTCAGTATTGAAAGAAAGTCGTCGACAAACGTTATGTTTCAGCAAAACAAACTTTATTTCCCAAAGTAGAATTAAAGTTCAAACAATTTCCCAAAGTAGAAATAAAGTACAATGTATAAAATAGCACATAAGCCTCACTACTTGTGCTGGTATTACCCGTTAACAGAGGCATAGTCTCCACCACTGGTGTCCTGCTTTTAAGCACCTTCTTAAAGGGCCAACTTTTCTCGTGTCCTGTTTTGAGCCCCTGGCCTAAGGTTCCTGCTTCTCAAGTGTTGCTCCTAGGTTCTTGCTGCTTCTGTAGGATTTCCCTTCCTGGTTTATACTCTGCTATAATCTGTTTGTTATGTATGTACCTGCTGTTTGTAGCCACCAGATGGTGTCATTGTTGGAGGCCACTGAGCAACACACACATGGTGCTGCTCTGGTATAAAAGGCCAGCCATTTTGTGAGTCAGGCACTTTGGACCATAACAGTATTCTGTTTGAACCCTTATTGCATACATAACATTTGGCGACAAGAATGCAAGAACATTTATTTGCAAAATGAGCACGATTGGATTTTTAGAGCGATTCGTGGAGGGAGAAGATTGGGCAGACTTTGTGAGCTGTTTGAACCAGTACTTCGTGGCCAACAAAATGAAGGGGGTCGACGATGCAGATCGGTGCCGGGCCGTGTTCCTCACTGTGTACGGTTCAAAGATCTACCGTCTGATAAAGAATCTACTCATGCCTAGTGATCCAACAGAGAAAACGTACGAGGAGTTGTGTACATTGGGAGTACCTCAAGCCAGATGATGGCTTCATCTCGAGATACAGGTTTTATACACACGTTCTATCGGAGGGCCAGAGCGCGGTGGAATTCGTTGCCGACCTGAGACGTCTAGCGGGACCGTGTAAGTTCGGGACGGTGTTGGCAGACATGCTGCGGGACTTCTTTGTTATCGGTATCAACCACGAGGTGATCCTGCACAAACCTCTGGTGGTGGAGGAGCTGGAGTTAAAAAGGGCCATCCAGATCGCTCAATCATGTATGATGATGGACAGGAGTCTAAAGCAAATATCGGTGAAGAACTGAACCTCGGCAAGTACTGTAAATGTGATTGATTCGGCGTTCGGCAGAGCGGCACATGGCAGGGCCTATCCGGCTGTGTTCGCAAAACCTGTGGCTGTCCAAAGTCCGCCAGCGGGAATGTATCCGACCTCTCCGTGTTGGTGTTGTGGGGGAAATCACCGGCATCAGCAGTGCTGATTTAAGCAATATAGTTACAAAGGCTGTCTGAGAGTGGGGCATCTCCAGCGCAAGTGTCCACAGATGAGCAAGCGTGCTGCGACACACCACATGGAGGATGAGAGTCAGACTAGCGCGGATCCGGATACGCAATCCGAGATGCCAGAGGAGGAAGTGTATGGACTGTACTCTTTCATAACCAAGAGTAAACCAATTTTGATTAATGTGAAGTTTAATGGGATACCGGTATCGATGGAACTGGACACAGGGGCGAGTCAATCGATCATGAACGAGAGGGCATTTAATAAGCTGTGGCACACTAAGACTGTGAGGCCCAGGCTGAGCCCTGTTAACACCAAGCTGTGCACGTACACCAAAGAACTGATAAAGGTGATTGGCAATGTACAAATTAATGCGTCATATAACGGTGCGGTTCACGAGATACCGCTGTGGATTGTTCCAGGCAATGGCCCAACGCTGCTCGGCAGGAGCTGGTTGGAGAAAATCAGATGCGACTGGAATGACATAAAGGCGTTGTCATCGGAGGAAGATACATGTGCCCAAGTATTGAGCAAGTTCCCCTCGCTGTTCGAACCGGGTATCGGCAACTTCACGGGAGCCAAGGTGCAGATCCACGTGGACTCAGATGCAAGACCCGTCCATCATAAAGCTTGGGCAGTGCCGTATATGATGAGGGAGAAGGTCAAAATTGAACTGGACAGACTCCAGCGTGAAGGGATCATATCACCGGTTTAATTTAATGAATGGGCCAGCCCCATTGTTCCTGTGCTGAAAAGTGATGGCACAGTGAGAATCTGTGGAGACTACAAGGCTGCGATCAACAGGGTTTTGAAACAAGATCAGTACCCGTTACCAAAGGCTGATGACTTGTTTGCGACGCTAGCCGGAGGGAAGTGGTTCACAAAACTGGACTTGACGTCGGCCTATATGACGCAGGAGTTGGTCGAGACGCTGAAGAGACTTATGTGCATTAACACGCACAAAGGACCGTTTATTTACCACAGGAGCCCGTTTGGAATTCGCTCGGCTGCAGCAATATTCCAGAGGAATATGGAAAGTCGACTGAAGTTTGTTCCCAGAATCGTCGTGTTCCAAGATGACATCCTGATCCCCGGTCGTGACTCCAAGGAACATCTGAACAAGTGGAAGCGGTTCTACTGCGTTTGGACAGAGTGGGACTCAGACAGAAACGCTTGAAGTGAGTCTTCATGGCACCGGAGGTCGAATTCCTCGGGAGGAAAATTGCCGCTGATGGCATCAGACCGACTGACGTGAAAACCAAAGCCATCAAGAATGCACCCAAGCTGCAGAATGTGACGGAGCTGTGTTCATTCCTGGGTCTACTCAACTGCTTTGGTAACTTCCCACCTAAACTGAGCACCTTACTTGAACCACAGCACGTGCTATTGAGAAAAGGCAACAACTGGATGTGGGGCGCATCGCAAGACAGAGCTTTCGAGAAAGCCACCAATCTGCTTTGCTCGAACAAGCTGCTGGTACATTATGACCCATGTAAATGTTTAGTTTTGGCCTGTGACGTATCATCATATGGAATTGGTTGCGTGTTACAACAAGCCAATGAGTCGGGGAAACTTCAACCTGTTGCGTATGCATCCAAAAGTTTGTCTAAAGCAGAAAGAGCCAACAGTATGGTAGGAAAAGAAGCTTTAGCGTGTGTGTACGGTGTTAAAAAGATGCATCAATACCTGTTCGGTCTGAGGCTCGAATTAGAGACCAATCACAAGCCGCTCATTTCATTGTTTTCCGAGAGCAAAGGTATCAATACCAACGCTTCATCCCGCATCCAAAGGTGGGCGCTGACATTATCTGCCTATGATTATGTCATTTGCCACAGACCTGGCACAGAGAGTTGTGCCGATGCTTTGAGCCGATTGCCGTTGCCCACACCGGAGGTGGAAACGCCACAACCGGCAGATTTAATGCTAATCATGGATGCTTTTGAAAGTGAAGGTACCCCTGTCACGGCTCAACAAGTTAAGACCTGGACCAGCCAGGACCCGATATTATCAGTGGTAAAGGGTTGTATCCTCAAAGGGGATTGGTCTGCCATACCTAAGCAAATGTGCGAGGAGGCCAAACCGTACATTCGTCGCAAGACAAACTGTCTATTCAAGCAGATTGCATATTCTGGGGCAATCGAGTTGTAATGCCCAAGGGAGAGAGAAGTTTGTGCGTGAGTTACACAGCACACATCCTGGTATAGTGATGATGAAGGCCATCGCCAGGTCCCACGTATGGTGGCCAGGAATTGATTCTGAGCTGGAAGCATGAGTACATCAGTACAACACCTGCATGCAGCTCAGCAAAGCACCAGCGGAATCGCCGCTGAGTCTGTGGTCATGGCCATTCAAACCTTGGTCCAGGATCCATGTAGATTTTGCAGGTCCCTTCCTGGGCAAGATGTTTTTAGTGGTGGTGGATGCTTATTCGAAGTGGATAGAATGCATAATCATGTCATCCAGTACGTCCACGGCAACCATCGAGAATCTCAATGTCATGTTCGTGACACATGGTCTGCCTGACATAGTGGATAGTGACAATGGGTCGTGCTTCACTAGTCAGGAGTTTCAGGAGTTTGTAAAGCTTAACGCCATAAAACATGTAAGGTCAGCACCATTCAAGCCTGTGTCCAATGGGCAAGCAGAACGTGCAGTACAAATGATCAAGCAAAGCATGAGGAGAGTAACCCAAGGGTCACTGCAGACCCGCTTGTCCTGCATACTGCTGAGTTACAGGACAAGACCCCACACACTCACAGGGGTCTCACCTGCTGAACTCATGATGAAAACAGGTCTTAAGACCAAGTTATCTCTTGTACACCTGGATTTAAGTAATCATGTTGAATACAGAAGACAGAGTCAACAAGGTTACCACGATCGCGCAACTGTGTCACGCGAGATTTCTGTTAATGATCCTGTATATGTGTTGAATTATGGTCAGGGTCCCAAATGGATTGCTGGTACGGTCATGGTCAACGAGGGCAAGAGAGTATTTGTTATTAAGCTCAAGAATGGGCAAACTTGCAGGAAACACATGGATCAGACAAAGCTGAGGCACACAGATGAGCCAGAGCAGTCAGACGAAGAAACCGTCGACGACCAACCAACCTACCAGCAGCCTTCAGTGGACTCAAGGGTCATCAGTGAACCCGGAATTTCCACCACGGACTTGTTCAATAAAAATAGACTTGCAATTCCTGACACGGCCACTGCCACCCCCAACAAGTCAGTCATCCAGCCACCAGCCACAACAGACTCGGTACATTCACCCAAGGCCGGAATCGAACTGAGATGGTCAACCCGGGAGTATAAAGCACCGGACTGTCTCAACCTGTGAAAGACTGTGATAAGATCTCAGAGGGGGGTATTGTCATGTATGTACATGCTGTTTGTAGCCACCAGATGGTGTCATTGTTGGAGGCCACTGAGCAGCAGCACATGGTGCTGCTCTGGTATAAAAGGCCAGCCATTTTGTGAGTCAGGCACTTTGGGCCGTAAAAAAGCAGGAACAAGGTTGTACCTTGTTCAGTTAAACAGTACTCTGTTTGTACCTTTATTACATACATAACACTGTTCCATCTCTTTGACTACACATTTGTCTGTGCCCTGTTGATTTGTATTTTCTAGTTACTGGTGATGCTAAGGAAGCATGACTAATCAAATGTCAATTGGTAATTCATGTTCTGGTCAAGGCACTTAACCTTACTCTCGGGGGTCTTCCCATGTTATGTTGCTGTGGCCTGCATATTCCTACATTGTCACATTCTTTTTTCTGATTCTCTCTCCCCATTCTGTTCTCCTTCTTTCTTTGTCCTTTCAATGTACCTTTCTCTGGGGCCAGCACCATGGCTATTGCTTGTTGTGGTGCTGAAAGAGTTGATTTCACTCAATAAGCGGCTGATTGTCCAATGCTGGCAGGCTGGTGCTGCCCTGTGTACCTTACCCGCCCGGGGCACGATGGGAACTTGCCCAGTATACCGTACCCGGGCGATGGGAGTTTGCCCAGTATATCTTACGCGCCCGGGGCACGATCGGAGCTTGCCCAGTATACTGTACCGGGGCACAAAGGGAGCTTGCCCTGTATACCGTACCCGCCCAGGGCATGATGGGAGATTACCCAGTATACCTTACCCGCCCAGTGCACAAAGGGAGCTTGTCAGTATATCTTACCCGGGCATGAAGGGGTCTTGCTAGGATACCTGGCGTGCTCCCAGTACAGTTTGCGTCATGTACTCAGATCCCAGGGCCGGTATTTCCCAGGTAGCAGCAGGAATGTGGTGGTTAATGTCCGGGGGGGAGCTTAGGAACAGGAGGCCACTCAGCCCCTCGAGCCTGTTGCACCATTCAGTGACCCATGGCTGACCTGTGACCTAACTCCATGCACCCACCTTGGCCCTATATCCCTTTACACCCTTGCCTTGCAAAAATGTAGCACTCTCAGATTTGGTGATGAATTGACCCCCAGCACCTGCTGCTTTGTGTGGAAGGAAGTTCCACTTGTCCCGCACCCTTTGTGTGAAGAATATTCCCGAACCCCTGTCCTGAACGGCCTGGCTGCAATTTTCAGCTCATGTCCCCCGTCCCAGACTCCCCCAGCAGCGGGAAAGTTGCTCTCCCTCGACCCGATCAATTTCTTTCAAATTCTGAAAAACCTCAATCAAATCACCCCGTAACCTTCTATATTCCAGGGCAATTGTGCCTCGTTTATGTAATTCCCTCAGACTTTAACCCTTAGAGCCCTGGTAATATTCTGCTGAATCTCGATATAAAGCTGAACATTCCATTTGCCTTCAGGGTAATTTCTGTCGCTGCCCACCACGTTGAGTTATCCGTGCACACGGACCCCGGAACCCCGCTGGGCCTCCGTTGTTCCCAGTCTTTCACCATTTAAATAATACTCGGATCGATGCTTTTCTGCTCCAGTGGATGACCTCACATTGACCTGCGTTGAAACCCATCTGCCACAGTTTCATCCACTCACTGAATCAGAAACGGGAGGTTAATATCCGGTGGGGGGGGTGGGGGAGGCAAGGTGGCAAATGTTCAGGGGGCAGGAGGCTGTTAATGTAGAACAGATACAGCACAGAAGGAGGCCATTCGGCCCGTCGAGCCTGTTATGTATGTAAACATTACCAATGTGTAAGACTTGCCACCGGGGGGCGCACCTGTGGGAGACCCAAGGGTCACCTGCACACGCTGGGCAAGCAGGTATAAAAGGCTGTCCACCATGCTGCTTCCTCACTCTGGAGTCACAATAAAGAGACCGAGGTCACAACAGTTTGAGCTTACAGTATACAGTCTTGTGGAGTTATTCTGATCATAACAGGAACCCGTGCCGGCTCTCAACCCTTTCCCCGGAGCCCTGCAAATATTTCCTTCAGGTACTTATCCAGCTCTCTTTTGAAAGCCACGATTGAGTCTGCCTCCACCACCCTCTCAGGCAGCGCATTCCAGATCCTAACCACTCGCTGCGTAAAAACGTTTTCCCTCGTGTCGCCTTTGGTTCTTCTGTGACACTTTCAGACTTCTTCTGGAAGTGTCAGCTGTGGCTCAGTGGGCAGCACCCTCGCCTCTGAGTCAGAAGGTTGTACATTCAGGTCCCACTCCAGGGCACTGAGCACAAAAATTTAGGCAGACTCACCAGTGCAGTACTGAGGGAGCCCCGCACTGTCGGAGGGGCAGTACTGAGGGAGTGCCGCACTGTCGGAGGGGCAGTACTGAGGGAGTGCCGCACTGTCGGAGGGGCAGTACTGAATGAGCGCCGCACTGTCGGAGGGCAGTACTGAGGGAGTGCTGCACTGTCGGAGGGCAGCACTGAGGAAGTGCCGCACTGTTGGAGGGGCAGTACTGAGGGAGTGCCGCACTGTCGGAGGGGCAGTACTGAGGGAGTGCCGCACTGTCGGAGGGGCAGTACTGAGGGAGTGCTGCACTGTCGGAGGGGCAGTACTGAGGGAGTGCCGCACTGTCGGAGGGCAGTACTGAGGGAGTGCCGCACTGTTGGAGGGGCAGTACTGAGGGAGTGCCACACTGTCGGAGGGGCAGTACTGAGGGAGTGCCGCACTGTCGGAGGGGCAGTACTGAGGGAGTGCTGCACTGTCGGAGGGGCAGTACTGAGGGAGTGCTGCACTGTCGGAGGGGCAGTACTGAGGGAGTGCTGCACTGTCGGAGGGGCAGTACTGAGAGAGCGCCGCACTGTCGGAGGGGCAGTACTGAGGGAGTGCTGCACTGTCGGAGGGCAGCACTGAGGAAGTGCCGCACTGTTGGAGGGGCAGTACTGAGGGAGTGCCGCACTGTCGGAGGGGCAGTACTGAGGGAGTGCCGCACTGTCGGAGGGGCAGCACTGAGGGAGTGCCGCACTGTCGGAGGGGCAGTACTGAGGGAGTGCCGCACTGTCGGAGGGGCAGTACTGAGGGAGTGCCGCACTGTCGGAGGGGCAGTACTGAGGGAGCGCCGCATTGTCGGAGGGGCAGTACTAAGGGAGCGCAGTACTGAGGGAGCGCCGCACTGTCGGAGGGACAGTACTGAGGGAGTGCCACACTGTCGGAGGGGCAGTACTGAGGGAGTGCCGCACTGTCGGAGGGGCAGTACTGAGGGAGTGCCGCACTGTCGGAGGGGCAGTACTGAGGGAGCGCGCACTGTCAGAGGGGCAGTACTGAGGGAGTGCCGCACTGTCGGAGGTGCTGTCTTTCAGATGAGACATTAAACCGAGATTGGGTCTGCTCTCTCTGGATGTAAAAGATCCCACGGCACTATTTTGAAGAAGAGCAGGGGAGTTCTCCCCGGTGTCCTGGGACCAATATTTATCCATCAATCAACATCACTAAAACAGATTATCTGCTCATTATCACATTGCTGTGTGTGGGAGCTTGCTGTGTGAACATTGACTGCTGCGTTTCCCACATTACAACAGTGACTACACTCCAAAAGTACTTCATTGGCTGTAAAGCGCTTTGGGATGTCTTATAGTCGTGAAAGGCGCTATAGAAATGCAAGTCTTCCTTTTTCTAACAATCGCCTTAAATCTGTGTCCTCTGGTTCTCGACCCTTCCACCAATGGGAACAGTTTCTCTCGATCTACTCTGTCCAGATCCCTCATGATGTTTAACACCTCGATCAAATCTCCTCTCAACCTTCTCTGCTCCAAGAGAACAACCCCAGCTTCTCCAGTCTATCCACGTAACCAAAGTCCCTCATCCCTGGAACCATTCTCGTAAATCTTTTTTGCACCCTCTCTAAGGCCTTCACATCCTTCCTAAAGTGCAGTGCCCAGAATTGGACACAATACTCCAGCTGGGGCCGGACCAGTGTTTTATACAGGGTCATCATAACCTCCTTGCTTTTGTACCCTCTGTCTCTATTTATGAAGCCCAGGATCCCGTTAGCTGTTTAACCGCTTTCTCAACCTGCCCTGCCCCCTTCAACGATTTGTGCCCATATACCCCCAGGTCTCTCTGTTCGTGCAGCCCCTTTAGGATTGTACCCTTTAGTTTATATTGCCTCTCCTCATTCTTCCTGCCAAAATGTATCACTTCGCACTTTTCTGCGTTAAATTTCCATCTGCCCCGTGTCTGCCCACCAGCCTGACGATGTTCACTCGGTTGATTCTGGAGATGAGGGGATTGACTTATGAGGAAAGGTTGAGTAGGTTGGGCCTCTACTCATTGGAGTTCAGAAGAATGAGAGGTGATCTTATCGAAACGTATAAGATTATGAGGGGGCTTGACAAGGTGGATGCAGAGAGGATGTTTCCACTGATGGGGGAGACTAGAACTAGAGGGCATAGGGCTAGAACCTCCACTTTTGTGCTAATCGTCCAAAAATGTGCGTTATTTCCGGCGTGGGCGTTAAAAAGGGGTTTTCAGATCGCCGGTTTCTCGCCCATTCTCAAAACACCGAGCTTACATTTTTGAAAATGGGCGTTACCGCGAGCGATATCAAATGGGCGGTAGCATTACATTTTTTTGACCTTCTGCTATAAAGTGTGGCCATTCTTAGCAACAGCATGGCAACGCTCGATTTCCGTGATTCAGGAGGTCAAGAGTCATCATGACATGCACAGAAGAGGAGACAGAGTGAGAGGGAGCTCAGAGGCACTGAGAGTGTGTGTGGCTGTGGTGTGTGCTTGTCTGGCTGTTGTGGGAGGCACGACGGAGATTCACCAGCAGCAAAAAGCCCACTAAGCACCAAGAACATAGTGGGCACTGAGTTTTTGCCCAACAGATAAGATATAATATGGAAGGGATGGAGGAGGCCCTGGAGCTGGTAGCCAGGAACACTGGTGGCAGAGGGCTCCCAGTGGTCCCAGAGCATGGCACTGCACCCCAAGGTGCCACACCCCCATTGCCAACCACACGAGAGCCAGCAGCAACATCTTGCTTCTGGCTCGGATCACGTTCCCACCTCGGGACCGCCCTCTCCCGTATCCGTCCAAGCAACGCCTCGGCCGTCACCCCCCCCCCAATGAAGCATCGCCTGAGGACCTCCTCGGCCAGGCAGCTTGGAGTCAGGCGGGGAAGGGGAAGGGGTGGGGAGGAGAAGTGGGGGAGGGGGGGAGGTTTGGTTTGTACAGAAATACTGATGATTTCAGACTCATGTTCGGTTTAAATGTTTTTTATTTAACAAAACCTTGCAGCACATTGGCTCAGATAGCTGCACCATTACACGCTGGTGATCCCTTAACATCAAAGGGTAAAATCACACTTACCTTCAATCAACTTAAACTTTAACTGTCACCAAGGTGATGCCCACCATTGATGTATAACCTGAACACCCAGCAGTGTGTCAGCCTTGTAAATAACACCAACGTTCTTTCAGGCAAAGCGATCATTGATGGGCTCCTGACGTAAGGCTCTTGCAGCTATCATGCCACCATGGGCCCTTTCATGCGGCCTACAGAGGGGCGGGGGCATGGCTTCAGTGTCAGCCTGATTGGCTGACCCGTGTCAGCATCCGCCTCCTCGTCCTCCTCTTCCTCTCTCTGGTGAGGTGGACTGTCAGACTCTTCAGGCAATTCTTGTCCCCGCCTGATAGCCAAGTTGTGCAGCACACCACCACGAATTGAGCTACCTGCTCAGGGTGGTATTGGAGCTCGCCTCCTGAATGGTCCAGGCATCTAAAGTGCTGCTTCAGCACTCCAATGGTTTTCTCCACCATATTGCGATTGGCTCTGTGGCTCTTGTTGTATCGCCTCTCGGCCTCAGTGTGGGTGTCACGCGGGGGGGTCATCAGCCAGGTGGCGAGGCCATATCCTTTGTCACCAAGCATCCAGCATTGACCTTGTGGCTGATTGTTAAACAAGTCAGATACAGTGCTCTCACGCAGGATGTGAGTATCATGGATGCTGCCCGGAAATTGAGCATTCACTGCCAGTATAATTTGCTGGTGGCCGACAACCAGCTGGACATTCAGGGAGTGGAATCCCTTGCGGTTCCTGGAAACCTCTGCATCCTGAAAGGTGCCCGCATCGCGATGTGCAGACAGTCTATTGCTCCCTGCATCTTGGGAAGTTTGCAATTATGGAGAAACCTAGAGCGCTCTCACCCTGTGCCTCCCTGGTCATAGGGAAGCTGATCAAGTCCCTCCTGCGTGCGTACAGAGCTTCAGTGACCTGTCTAATGCAGCGATGTGTGGCATGCTGAGAAAGTCCGCAAATATCGTCAGCTGTGGCCTGAAAAGAACCCAAGGCATAGAACAACAGTGCCGCAGTGACTTTGACCTCGACTGACAGTGCAGTACTGATGGTGCTGGCAGACTGCAGATCTCCCTTTATCAGCTGGCATACCTCAGTGATAACCTCTTTGTGGAAGCACAGTCTCCGAAGGCAGGTGGTGTCGGGCAAGTCGAGGTAAGAATGCTTCTCCCTGTACTTGCGGGGAGTGTAATGTCTGGTCCTCCTCATCTGTCTGTCACTTTGTTCATTGGGTGTAAAGTCCTTACTCTACAGCATGAAACCACAAGAGGCACATTCCAGGGGCAAGGCCACTCTGTGACCTTAACTCTTTATTACAGGACTCCAGAAGTGATAACCCTGCGTGGGACCTCCCTTTATATACCTGTGTGATCATGTAAGGAGTGTCTCCCACAAGTTCACTCCCTGTGGTCAAGGTGTGCATCTGTGTTGAGTGTATACAGTAATACAGTGGTGTTACATTGTAGTTACAAACATGACATTACCTTCCCCCCCCCCCCCCCGCAAAGTCTTATTGGGATCATAGGTGGTCTATGCTCCCTCGTGGAGCGCCGCAGTTGGGGCTCTGGTTGTTGGACACTGACCTGAGTGTCTGTCACCTGTGGTGATTCCGGCCTGTCCGGGCTGACCGCAGGGACTGTGCATTCTTCTGATTGCTCTTGTTGCTCGTTCACTGGCGGTGTTGTGAGCTCCATCTCATGGTCTTCTTCAGGTCCCTCCGTGTCCATGCTGAACCTTTTTTTTACTTGGTCCAGATGCTTACGGCATATCTGACCATTGTTGAGTTTTACCACGATGACCCTCTTCCCCTCTTTGCTAATTACAGTGCCCTCAAGCCATTGGGCCCCATGGCGTGATTGAGGATGAATACAGGATCATTTATTTCTATACATCTCCCCCTCAAATTACGGTCATGGTACTCGTTTTGTGCCTTACGCTTGCCCTCAACTATGTCGGTCAGGACTGAGTGGATGAGGGCCAACCGAGTTTTGAGTGTCCATTTCATGAGTAGCTCTGCGGGCGGGACTCCCGTGAGCGAGTGCGGGCGGGACCTATAGGCCAGCAGGAGACGCGATAGGCGGCATTGAAGGGAGGGTCCTTGAATCCTGAGCAACCCTTGCTTAATGATTTGGACCACACGTTCCGCCTGGCCATTGGAGGCCGGCTTGAACAGCGCAGTCCTGACGTGATTGATGCCATTGCCCGACATAAACTCTCAGAATTCGTAGCTTGTGAAACATGGGCCATTATCACTAACCAGGATGTCCGGCAAGCCGTGGGTTGCAAAGATCACACGTAGGCTTTCCACGGTGGTGAATTCAGAATGATGCACTCGATCCATTTCGAGTGTGCATCTACAACGATAAGGAACATCTTCCTCAAGAACGGGCCCACGTAGTCATGAATGCGTGACCATGGCCTGGTGGGCCAGGGCCACGGGCTGAGCGGGGCCTCCCTGGGGGCATTGCCCAGCTGGGCACATGTCGTGCACCTGTGCATAGTGTTCCAGGTCTGAATCAATTCCAGGCCACCAAACGTGTGACCGGGCAATGGCCTTCATCATCACAATGCCTGGGTACTCACTGTGGAGTTCCCTGATGAATGCCTCCCTGCCCTTCTGGGGCATAACTACCCGGCTGCCCCATAGTAGGCAGTCGGCTTGGATGGAGAGTTCATCCATCCGTCTGTGGAACGGTCTGACCTCCTCAGGGCATGCTCCGTGTGCGGGCGCCTAATCCCCAGTCAGGACACATTTCTTAATCAGGGATAGGATGGGATCTCGGTTTGTCCAGATTTTGATCTGGCGGGCCATGATGGGGGAGCCTGCGCTGTCAAAGGCATTGACAGCCATGACCATCTCAGCGCTTTGCTCAGCTGCCCCCTCGGTGGTGGCCAGTGGGAGCCTGCTGAGCGCGTTAGCGCAATTTTCAGTGCTGGGCCGGTGCCGGATGGAGTAGTCATAGGCCGCTAGCGTGAGAGCCCAACATTGTATGCGAGCTGATGCATTGTCATTGACAGCCTTGCTGTCTGACAACAGGGATGTTAATGGCTTGTGGTCCGCCTCTAATTCAAACTTCCTACAAAAGAGGTACTGATGCATTTTCTTAACACCATAGACACATGCAAGCACTTCCTTCTCAACCATCCCATATCCCCGGTCTGCTTGAGAGAGCGACCTGGAGGCATAAGCCACAATGTTGACCCTCAGCATTGCCCTGCTGCAACACGCACCCAACCCCATAGGACGATGCATCACAAGTCAGAACTAAACGTTTACAGGGGTCGTAAAGGGTCAACAACTTGTTTGAACAAAGTAGGTTTCGCGCCCGATCAAAAGCCCGTTCCTGACAGTCCCCCCAAAACCAATCGCAACCCTTACACAGGAACACATGTAGCGGCTCCAACAACGTGCTCAAGTTCGGCAGAAAGTTCCCGAAATAGTTCAACAGTCCCAGGAATGACCGTAGCTCCGATGTGTTGCAGGGCCTGGGTGCTCGTCGAATCGCCTCTGTTTTGGATTCGGTGGGCCAAATCCCATCTGCAGCAACCCTCCTGCCCAGAAACTCAACCTCAGGACTAAGAACACACATTTAGACTTCTTGAGTCACAGGCTTACCCGGCCCAGTCGGCGTAGCACCTCCTCCAGGCTGTGGAGGTGTTCCTCGGTATCTCAACCCGTGATGAGGATGTTGTCCTGGAATACGATCATTCCCGGAATGGATTTAAGCAGGCTTTCCATGTTACGTTGAAAAATTGTGGCCGCTGATCGAATGCCAAACGGGCACCTGTTATACACAAACAGTCCCTTGTGCGTGGTGATGGTGGTCAGTAGTTTGGATTCGTCGGCCAGTTCCTGGGTTATATAGGCTGAAGTGAGGTCCAACTTGGTGAACAGCTTGCCGCCTGCCAGCGTGGTGAAGAGGTCCTCCGCTCTTGGGAGTTGGTATTGGTCTTGTAGGGACACCCGATTGATGGTGGCCTTGTAGTCGCCACAGATCCTGACAGAGCCATCCGCTTTTAGGACGGGAACGATGGGGCTCGCCCAGTCGCTGAATTCAACAGGCGAGATGATGCCCTCTCTCAACAGCCGGTCCAATTCGCTCTCGATCTTTTCCCGCATCACATACGGCATCGCTCTGGCTTTGTGGTGCACTGGCCTGGTGTCCGGGGTGATGTGTATCACTACTTTAGTGCCTTTGAAAGTCCCGACGCCCGGTTGGAAAAGTGACTCGAATTGTTGTAGGACTTGTGAGCACGAACTTCTCTCCACCGAGGACATTGCGTGAACATCCCCCCATTTCCAGTTCATCCCGGCGAACCAGCTCCTCCCAACAGTGCGGGACCATTGCCCGGGACAATCCAGAGTGGCAGCTGGTTCACTAACCCATTGTGTGTGACAGCCAACATTGCACTGCCTAGCACCGGAATGATTTCTTTGGTGTAAGTTCGTAATTGTGTCTCAATACGTTCTAATTTGGGTCTACTGGCTTTAAGTGGCCATAGCTTCTTGAATTGTTGAAAGCCCATGAGTGACTGGCTGGCCCCCGTGTCCAGCTCCATGCGTACAGGGATACTGTTTAATAAAACCCTCATCATCATTGGTGGCGTTTTGGTGTATGAACTGTGAATATTTGCCGCATGGACCCACTGAACTTTGGCATCCATCGATTTGCCCCAAAAGTCATCCTGTCTCAAAGACCCCTCTTCTGGTCCATCCGCCTCATATATTAGTCTAGTTGCAGACTTCCTGCACATTCGAGCTAAGTGGCCACTGAGATTGCAGTTCCTGCAGACAAACTGTTGAAATCTGCAAGATCTAGCTGAGTGTTTTCCCCCACACCTCCAGCATGAGTTAAAGTTTCCATTGTTGGGAACAAAGGGACTATGGCCAGGCATTCCGCGCTGACTGTCCCTTTGACTGCTCTTAAGTAACCTATTAGTGGGTGTCAATGGCCCCATCCCGGGCCGCATTGTCCACTGTGATGGCGTGAATGTCCGTTCAGCCTACCATTGTGTCTGTTGCAGTCCTACTCTGGGGTCTATTGCTGCCTGGTAAATGTTGGACTGCCCCTGCCTGCCTGCGGGGCTCTGAGTAGCATTTATGATGTTGACTCCCTGATCCATCGCTGCGTTCGAGGCAGAATTGCGCGCGGAAATCATTTTCGTCTCTTCCTCCCCGTCATGAAAGTTTGAGCTAACAACGCTGCTACTTTCAAAGTCAAGTCCTTGGTCTCAATTAATTTGCGGAAAATTTCCGCATGACCGATACGCTCGATGAAGAAGTCTCTTAGTATCTCCCCCCTGCAGGCGTTTGTGAACTTACAGAGGCTGGCCAAGCGCCTGAGGTCCGCAAAGAAATCCGGTATGCTCTGTCCTTCACAACGTCGGTGGGTGTAGAATCTGTATCGAGCCAAGTATATGCTGCTCGCCGGCTTGAGGTGCTCCCCGATCAACTTGCTGAGCTCTTCAAAGATTTTGTCCGCCGGCTTTTCGGGTGCTAGTAAGTCCTTCATGAGCGCGTGTGTCTGTAGTCCGCAGCTGGTCAGGAGATGAGCCCTTCGCTTGTCGGCCACTGCATCCCCCGGCCAGTCTTTCGTAACGAAGCTTTGCTGAAGCCTCTCGATAAAATCGTCCCAGTCTTCCCCGACACAGTACCGTTCCTCTGTGCTACCGGTGGCCATTCTCGTGGGTCGTGAGTTCCCGTTTCTCGTCGCCAATGTAAAGTCCTTACTCTACAGTATAAAACCACACGAGGCACATTCTGGGGACAAGGCCACTCTGTGACCTTAACTGTTTATTACAGGACTCCAGAAGTGATGACCCTGCGTGGGACCTCCCTTTATATACCTGGATGACCAGGTGAGGAGTGTCTCCCACAAGTTCAACCCTTGTGGTCAAGGTGTGCATCTGTGTTGAGTGTATACAGTAATACAGTGGTGTTACATTGTAGTTACAAACATGACATTGGGCACATAATGCAGTGGAGCTTACCTTCGGCGATGTCAAATCTGCTGCATGTAATTGGTCACCAAAAGAGGGTGAGAAAGGACAGGCCCCATTGCAGTAGCTCTCTGTTCTCCACCGATTGCTCACAAACAAGGAATGTCCCGACGAACACACCTCTTCAATTCCAATCGGTCACAGTGTGGTTAATATGTTTTTAGAGATGTTCACATCAACTCCAATGACCTGCGGAGTACATCTGAACTCCACCGAGGTTGAAGCACATCATCATAGGCAGTCCCTCGGAATCGAGGAAGACTTGCTTCCACTCCTAAAGTGAGTTCTCAGGGGACTGAACAGTTCGATAAGAGAGACACAGACTCTGTCACAGGTGGGACAGACATTTGTTGGGGGAAGGGGTAGGTAGGACTGGTTTGCCGCGCTCCTTCCGCTGCCTGCGCCTGACCTCTGCATGTTCTCGGCGATGAGACTCGAAGAGCTCAGCGCCCTCCCAGATGCACTTTCTCCACCTCGGGCGGTCTGCGGCCAGGGTCTCCCAGGTGTCAGTGGGGATGTTGCACTTTATCAGGGAGGCTTTGAGGGTGTCCTTGTAACATTTCCTCTGCCCATCTTTGGCTCGTTTGCCATGAAGGAGTTCCGAGTAGAGCGCTTGCTTTGGGAGTCTCGTGTCTGGCATGTGAACAATGTGACCTGCCCACTGAAGCTGATCGTGTGTGGTCAGTGCTCCAATACTGGGGATGTTGGCCTGGTCGAGGACACTGATGTTGGTGCGCCTGTCCTCCCAGGGGATTTGCAGAATTTTGCGGAGACATCGTTGGTGATATATCTCCAGCGACTTAAGGTGTCTTCTGTACATGGTCCATGCCTCAGATCCATACAGGAGGGTGGGTATTACTACAGCCCTGTAGACCATGAGCTTGGTGGTAGATTTGAGGGCCTGGTCTTCAAATACTCTTTTCCTCAGGCGGCCGAAGGCTGCACTGGCGCACTGCAGGCGATGGTGAATCTCCACATCAATGTCTGCCTTTGTTGACAAGAGGCTCCCGAGGTATGGGAAATGGTCCACGTTGTCGAGGGCCGCACCATGAATCTTGATGACTGGGGGGCAGTGCAGCTGTCGCACTGCAAAGATCATGTCCGTTGTGCCCCGTAGGGGACGAAATACGCATTGTGATTCTGAGAGGAGCTCCTCAGCCACAGGGGGAAGACGGTTGAGGAGAACTCTAGCGACAACTTTCCCAGTGACTGATAGCAGGGAGATTACATAGAAACATAGAAACATAGAAAATAGATGCAGGAGTAGGCCATTCGGCCCTTCTAGCCTGCACCACCATTCAATGAGTTCATGGCTGAACATGCAACTTCAGTACCCCATTCCTGCTTTCTCGCAATACCCCTTGATCCCCCTAGTAGTAAGGACTACATCTAACTCCCTTTTGAATATCTTTAGTGAATTGGCCTCAACTACTTTCTGTGGTAGAGAATTCCTCTGTAGTTGTCTACCTTTTAAAGATGGTCACGATCACTGCATCTCTGAGATCTCCCGGCATGCTCTCCTCCCTCCAAATGAGAGAGATGAGGTCATGGATCCACGCCAACAGTGCCTCTCCGCCATATTTTAGCGCCTGAGCAGGGATTCCATCCACACCCATAGCCTTGTTATTCTTGGGCTGTTTTATGGCTTTGCCTACCTCGTGCAGTGTTGGGGTCTCACTGAGGTGGTGGTGGGTCGCATGCTGCGGGATGGAGTCAAGACACTCGAGTCAAAGGCAGAGTCTCGATTGAGAAGATCTTCAAAGTGCTCCTTCCATCGGGCCCTGACAGCCTCAGTGTTGTGTATAGAAGAACTCCACGAGGCTGAGTACTGTGAGCTAAACTTGGTGTGACCTTAGTCTTCTTTATTACAACTCCAGAGTGTCTAAACAACATGGCAGCCAACCTTTTATACTGGCCCTGCATGTGTGTGCAGGTGACCATTAGGACTCCAACAGTCGCGCCCTCTTGTGGCAAGTATTATATAGTTACATACATAACATCACTCCCCCCCCGCAAAGTCTTCGGTACAAGTTATTTACAAGTTGAGGCGGTCCGGAGCCCTTTGCTCCCTGGTTGATTGTCTAAGTTCAAACCCTGGTGTGTGTGAGTTGGTCGGACCAATGCTGCACTGCCCCGTGGCTGGTCTGACCGGACTGTCAGGAACGGTGGGTTCATCCTCGCGATTGACAGCGAGGTCGATTGCTGGTTGGGTGTGTGTTGGTGGATCGTCGATGGTGATGTCCTCTTCGTTCCTGGTTGTCAGTAAATCGTAATTTGGTCTGATCTAAATGCTTTCTGCACGTTTGGCCATTTAACAGGTTGATTATAAACACCCTATTCCCTTCCTTGGCCAAAACAGTGCCAGCAGCCCACTTGGGACCATGACCGTAATTCAGGACAAACACAGGGTCGTTAACATCAATGTCACGTGAAACAGCCGCGCGATCGTGGTACATGTTCTGCCGGTGTCGCCGGGTTTCCACGTGATCATTGAGATCTGGGTGGACTAGGGAGAGCCTGGTTTTGAGGGCTCTCTTCATTAATGTGATGTATTTACAGAGCACAGCACACACAGCTTTCTATAATGGCAGACACCATCTCAGAAGTTCTGCAAGCTTCTGGTCAGCTGACTCATTTATTCACCTTGTTATTGAGGGAGTGCAGCGAAGGTTCACCAGACTGATTCCCGGGATGGCGGGACTGATATATCAAGAAAGACTGGATCAACTGTGCTTGTATTCACTGGAGTTCAGAAGAATGAGAGGGGATTTCAAAGAAACGTTTAAAATTCTGATGGGTTTAGACAGGTTAGATGCAGGAAGAATGTTCCCAATGTTGGGGAAGTCCAGAACCAGGGGTCACAGTCTAAGGATAAGGGGTAAGCCACTTAGGACCGAGATGAGGAGAAACTTCTTCACCCAGAGAGTGGTGAACCTGTGGAATTCTCTACCACAGAAAGTTGTTGAGGCCAATTCACTAAATATATTCAAAAAGGAGTTAGATGTAGTCCTTACTACTAGGGGGATCAAGTGGTATGGCGAGAAAGCAGGAATGGGGTACTGAAGTTGCATGTTCAGCCATGAACTCATTGAATGGTGGTGCAGGCTCGAAGGGCCGAATGGCCTACTCTTGCACCTATTTTCTATGTTTCTATGTTTAGTTGTAGTAACACAATATGTCCACATCCACAGTGTGGTGCTCCAACAATACAAGCTTACAGACATTACACTTCTCCCTCCTTATTGAAGAGTTATTATAGCAAACATCATACATAACTTGCATGATTATACATAAAGGATATGGACTTATTTTGCCATATTTTAAAATTAAGCTTAACCACTTGTTTTCTGTTTCGAAGAGGATACCTTCACTCTCGAACAGAACCTTCCAAACATGGTGTTGAATTTAAACTCATTCGAGGATGATCTTGAGGAAAGTTTTCCTCCACGGAATTTCCTTGATTTCCATTTGAACTCACTCTAACTTCAGACTGTTTGTTTTCCTGACTCGGACTCAGACTTTCATTCTGATTCTCTCCTGGATTTGTTTCCAGTAGATTGGATTTAGGATATGCTACTGGTGTATCAAAACTATCTGATGAGTCAGAAATAATTGAATCATTCCCACCTTCAACTCCTTCCATGTCTGAAGATAAAATATGATCAATATGAACAAACCTAACCTGTCCATTATCAAACATCTTTACCAAATATGTGCGAGGACCACATATCTTCACCACTCTTCCTGGTAACCACTTTAACCATTTATGGTGATGGTTCTTCACTCTCACCTTCTGGTTTAATTTCACACTTCTCTCTTTTACTCTACCTCTATTCTGATTCTCTTTCTGTCTTCATTGTGTCTCTTCTACGGACTGTGCCAAATTTGGTTTTAACAACGAGAATCTGGTTCGTGGCTGTCATTTGAGAAACAACCCAGCTGGTGTTCTACCAGTAGTTGTGTGAGGAGTATTACGATACGTAATCAAAAAATTAGCCAATTTGTGATCCAATGACAACTGTCATTTCTTTGGATTTGGATCTAACATTTGTTTTATGAGGCCACGTTTTACAATTTGTACAATGCGCTCTGCTATACCATTCGAAGCAGGATGGTATGGTGGAACCTTGGTATGTTTCACACCATTTTTGCTCGTGAACTGTGCAAATTCTTCTGAACGAAATTGTGGTCGCACTCATAGCTTTGAAAGCTGGTTCACCCTTCAGTCGGTGTGCCTTCGCAAGATGCCCTTTCTGCAGAAGAAACACTCTGCCTTCACGTATGGACAACTTTGAGCAATGTGTTGTCCTAGCACGACTTCGACGCTCTGTTAGAATTTCTAGTTGCTGAGACTTTGGGCCCCCACCACCTTTTACTTTGAACCTGCAGATGATTCACCTCGGTTGTCTGCTGGCTGTAATTATTATGAAATTCTCGGGAATATTGGTCAACCATGCCTATCGATCTAGCTGTCTGACAAGCGATATCAAAAGTCAAGTCAGGCGTTGTCAATAGCTTTTTTCTGATTGCATCATTTTTCATCCCACAAACAAAGCGGTCACACAATGCTCGGTTTTGAAAGCTTCCGAAATTACAGTGAGTAGATAGCTTTTTTAATGCTACAATGTACTCACTGATATTCTCATCAGTCTTTTGATTTTGTTAACTGAAACGATAGCTTTCAGCAATTTCTAATGGTACGGGGTTGTAGAGCTGCTCCAGCTTAATTAAAATCTCTTTAAGCATTGTGTCCTTTGGCTCATCAGGCACAAGCAGATTTATCAGGGTTTCATACATTTCAGGACCCGCTTCTGCTAAGATAGCTCTCTTCTGTTCCAACATAGCCCGGTTCTGATCTGCATTCTCTGGAACTTTGATTATATTATTTGCAGTGAAATACATTTCTAGCCGGTTCACATATGCCTTAAACCTTTCCTGGTTGCGTTTATATTTACCTCAGTGCCCCATTTCTGCTAAGGGTGCCGCCAGTTTGTCTCTGCAGTGCAGACAGTGTGCTCGTTTTCTTACTTCGGATTTTGTAGCTGTTTCCAAAGATAGAGAAGCTTCCAATGTCTCTCTGTCAGCTGGCTGAATCCTTCACCAACAAAATTTCAGCTTTCTATCATCTGAAAAATCCCATCTCGTCACCAAATGTGATATATTCACAGAGCACAGCACACACAGCTTTCTATAATGGCAGACAGCATCTCAGAATTTCCAGAAGCTTCTGGTCAGCTGACTCATTTATTCACCTTTAGTTGCAGTAACACAATACGTCTGCATCCACAGTGTGGAGCGACAACATTGCAAGCTTCCAGACATTACAATGAACAATTCTGCCGTGATTGTTTGGACTGCCCGCTCCGCTTGACCATTAGACGTGGGCTTAAACGGAGCAGACCTGACATACTTGATGCCATTGCAGGTCATAAACTTGTTGAATTCCAAGCCGGTGAAACACAGTCCATTGTCGCTGACAAGAACGTCAGGCAAGCCATGGGTGGCGAACATGGCCCGGAGGCTTTCAATGGTGGCTGTGGACGTGCTGGATGACATGGTTATGCATTCAATCCATTTGGAGTAAGCGTCCACAGCTACTAAAAACATCTTTCCTAGAAAGGGGCCGGCAAAATCTACGTGGATCCTGGACCACGGTTTGGAGGGCCATGACCACAGACTCAGTGGAGCCTCCCTTGGTGCATTGCTCAGTTGCGAGCTAGTGTTGCACTGATGCACGCATGACTCCAAGTCCGAGTCAATGCCGGGCCACCAAACATGCGACCTGGCAATTGCCTTCATCATGACAATGCCTGGGTGGGTATTGTGTAGGTCATGTATAAATGTTTCCCTGCCTTTTTTGGCAAAACCACTCGATTATCCCATAAGAGACAATCCGACTGGATGGACATTTCATCTTTGTGTCGGTGAAATGGCTTAATTTGATCTTGCATTTCCCCTGGAACAGCCGACCAGTTCCCATTTAGGACACAACTTTTTCCTAATGATAGCACAGGATCCTGGCTGGTCCAGGTCCTGATCTGGCGAGCTGTGACAGGTGACCCTTCGCTCTCAAAAGCATCCATGACCAGAAGCAAGTCTGTGGGCTGCGCCATTTCAACCCCAGTGGTGGGTAATGGTAGCCGGCTGAGAGCATCGGCACAGTTCTCTGTGCCTGGTCTGTGGCGGGTAACATAGTCATAAGTGGATAATGTTAGTGCCCATCTTTGGATGCGGGTCGAAGTATTGGTATTTATACCTTTGCTCCCTGAAAACAGCAAAATGAGCGGCTTGTGGTCAGTTTCAAGCTCAAACCGAAGTCCAAATCGGTATTGGTGCATTTTCTTAACCCTATATACACAAGCTAATGCCTCTTTCTCAACCATACTGTAGGCTCACTCAGCCTTAGACTGACTTCTAGACACGTATGCAACCGGTTGGAGGTTGCCCGATACATTGGCTTAGAAACATAGAAACATAGAAAATAGGTGCAGGAGTAGGCCATTCGGCCCTTCGAGCCTGCACCACCATTCGATAAGATCATGGCTGATCATTCCCTCAGTACCCCTTTCCTGATTTCTCTCCATACTCCTTGATCCCTTTAGCCATAAGGGCCATATCTAACTTCCTCTTGAATATATCCAATGAACTGACATCAACAACTCTCTGCGGCAGGGAATTCCACAGGTCAACAACTCTCTGAGTGAAGAAGTTTCTCCTCATCTCAGTCCTAAGTGGCCTACCCCCTTATCCTAAGACTGTGTCCCCTGGTTCTGGACTTCCCCAACATCGGGAACATTCTACCCGCATTTAACCTGTCCCGTCCCATGAGAATCTTGAATGTTTCTATAAGATCCCCTCTCATCCTTCTAAACTCCAATGTATAAAGGCCCAGTTGATCCAGTCTCTCCTCAGTAACACATAGCCGACCCTGTACAATGAGGCATCACAAGAGAGCACTAAACGTTTACATGGGTCATAGTGTACAAGTAACTTATTTGAACATAGCAGGTTCCTGGCCTTCTCAAAGGCTGTGTCTTGGGATTTGCCCCAAACCCAGTCATCACCCTTACGTAGCAACATGTGCAAAGGCTCTGACAACGTGCTCAATCCGGATAGAAAGTTACCGAAATAGTTGAGGAGTCCCAGGAACGAATGCAGCTCCATCACATTCTGTGGTCTGGGTGCATTCTTGATGACCTCTGTCTTTGAGACCGTGGACCTGATGCCATCTGCTGCAATCTTTCTCCCCAAAAATTTGACTTCTGGCACCAGGAAAACACACTTGGAATGTTTCAGCCTGAGTCCCATTCTGTCTCGGCGACTTAGAACCTCTTCCAGGTTGTGTAGGTGTTCGATGGTGTCACGACCGGTGATCTGGCTGTCGTCTTGTAACACAACGGTGCATGGAACAGATTTCAGCAAACTCTCCATGTTTCTCTGGAAAATGGCTGCAGCCGAGTGAATCCCGAAAGTGCACCCGTGGTATATAAACAGCCCTTTGTGTGTGTTGATGCATGTCAGTCTTTTCGAAGATTCAGCCAGCTCCTGTGTCATGTAGGCGGAGGTTAGGTCCAACTTGGTGAACGACTTCCCCCCCCCCCCGCCCACTAACGTTGCGAACAAGTCATCCGCCTTGGGTAGCGGATACTGGTCCTGTAGTGAGACTCGGTTAATCGTTACCTTGTAGTCTCCGCAGATTCTGACCGTGCCATCGCTTTTCAACACCGGAACAATTGGACTGGCCCACTCGTTGAACTCGACTGGCGATATGATTCCTTCGCGTTGGAGTCTGTCCAGTTCGATCTCGACTTTCTCCCTCATCATGTACGGAACCGCCCGAGCCTTGTGATGGACGGGCCGTGCATCGGGGCCTAGATGGATCTGTACCTTAGTGCCTGTGAAGTTGCCGATGCCTGGTTCGAATAGCGAGGGAAACTTGCTCAGCACTTGAGCACACGAGGCGTCATCCACTGAAGATGGTGCTTTGATGTCATTCCAATTCCATCTAATCTTTTCGAGCCAGCTTCTGCCGAATAGCATTGGGCCATTTCCTGGAACAATCCACAATGATAGGTCATGTACAGCTCCATCATACGATACCTTCACTGCCGCACTCCCAATGACTGGTATGAGCTCCTTGGTGTAGGTACGCAGCTTTGCATTAATCGGGCTCAGTTTGGACCTTTGTGCTTTATTGCCCCACAGTTTCTCGAAAGCCTTCTGGCTCATTATTGACTGACTCGCATCCGTGTCCAACTCCATGGATACTGGAACTCCATTTAATTTGACTTTCAGCATTATAGGAGGGCTCTTGGTGGTGAAGGTATGTACCCCATACACTTCTTCCTCGGGTTGAGTTGCCTGTGCTGCGTGATCCACGCCGGATCGATCATCCTCTGCCACGTGGTATATCGCAGAACGTTTGTACATTCGCTGGAAGTGCCCCATTGTTGCACAACCTTTGTACACATAGTGCTTGAATCGACATTGATGGGCCCGATGATCACCCCCGCAGTGCCAACACAGTGCTAATGGATTCACATTCACCCCCGATGGCGGACTCTGAGTCATCACAGGTCTTGCAGCCGCAGACGTATAGACCCTGCCACATGCAGTTCAGTCTGCTAGCGACGTCATTTTATGCACAGTACTTGCCGGTGAGCTTCGATGTTGAGAAGATATCTGTTTGATGTTATTGCCCGTGGCCATGCATGTCTGGGTGATCACAATGGCCCTGCTCAGGTCTAGGCTTTCGGCAGCTTTCGAAGAATGACCTCGTGGCTGATGTCCAGCACGAAAAAGTCCTGCAGCATTTACCCCAACGCAGCTCCAAAATCACAAGGTCCCGTGAGGTGTCTCAGGTCGGCGACATGATCCGCCAGGTCCTGGTCCCCGGAGCGATGGTGCGTGTAAAAACGGTATCTGGCCATGACGCTACCCTCCTTCGGCTTGAGGTGGTCCAGAACCAGCGTACACAACTCTGTATATTCCTTCTCCGTTGGTTTTGTCGGTGCGAGCAGATTCCTGATGAGGCCGTAGACTTTAGGCCCACAGACGGTGAGGAGAACCGTCCTGTGCTTGGCCACGTTAATGTCTCCTTCCAGCTCACTGGTCGAGACGCTCGACGAAGGCGTCTCAATCATCACCCTCTTCGAATCTCTCTAATATTCCAACGGCAGCCATGGTTGTGTGAAGGTTCATATTCTGTTACTTGTCGCCAGTTGTTGTGTATAGAACATCACACGGCTGAGTACTGTGAGTGTGACTTAGTGTGACCTTAGTCTTCTTTATTACAACTCCAGAGTGCCTAAACAACATGGCAGCCAACCTTTTATACTGGCCCTGCATGTGTGTGCAGGTGACCATTAGGATTCCAACAGTCGCGCCCTCTGGTGGCAAGTATTATATAGTACTTACATCACAGTTTCCAAGTTGTTTTAAAAGTTTAAGAGTTTAAAAGTATTGCCAAATTATTTTTTTTTAAGTTACACAGGCTGATTAAAGGTTTAATAAATAGATAAAGAGTTGATTAAAAGTTGATAGAAAAAGTCTAAAATGTAAATCAAGTTGTTTAAAAGTTAGTGTTCACCGCTAGCGACCTCGGGCAGGTACAGCCCGTCGTTGGACCCGGAGTGCGAGGCTGGGCCAGGCCCTCTGGCCGAGGGGACCCGGAGTGTGTTGTTGGGCTGGGCCGGCTGGCCGAGGGGACCTGGAGTGTGTTGTTGGACTGGGCCAGCTGGCCGAGGGGACCTGGAGTGTGTTGTTGGGCCAGGCCGGTTGGCCGAAGGGACCTGTCGCCTCTGAAGGGGGCCCAAATGCTTGGACACCGCGGGGGAGAGTTCTGGATCTCAGGGAGAGGTCTGGACCTCAGGGAGAGGTCTGAATGCTGGGGAGAGGTCTGGACCCCGTCGGGGAGAGGCCTGGACCCCGGGGAGAGGCCTCGACCTCGGGGAGAGGCCTGGACCTCGGGGAGAGGCCTGGACCCCGGGGAGAGGCATGGACCCCGGGGAGAGGCCTGGACCCCAGGGAGAGGCCTGGACCCCGGGGAGAGGCCTGGACCACGGGGAGAGGCCTGGACCCCGGGGAGAGGCCTGGACCCTGGGGAGAGGCCTGGACTCTGGGGGGGAGAGGTGTGGACAGTGCCGGGGGCTGAATGCCTTGGCCCAGTGCAATCCCCGGCCGCTCTACCCTCCGACAGTATAACAGTCTGCACCACTCACATTAACCAGTACAGCAGCCTTTTAAAGGATGTGACCTGTGATCTACAACATGGCGCCCACAACGCTGTGATTCATCCCGGTTAGTTCCACTTTTTGTGGGTGGTTTTTTGGGCGAGCGATATTGTGGGCGATATGTGTGCGAGGTGATGAAATTGATGATGGGCGATCTCCATGGCCACTAGTTTGGGCAAATATGCTCTTTACGACATAAAACAGTGGGAAGGCGTTAATATTGAATCTCGGCGTTAATTCTGTGCGGAAAGTAACGCTGGGCGATAATATGGGCGTTGAATTCACCCATTCTGCTGATTCCGCCCAAAAACAGTGAGCGGGCGCTAATATTTTTTCTCGGCACTAAGCACATGGGGAAAGTAACGCTCGGCGATAAATCTCCGAAAAATGCCCGTCAGTTTCCATTTTGTGGCTAAATGGGCGATATCGGAGCGTTATACGTCATTTCAGTGGTAAAATGGGCGTTAAGTGGGTGTTAAGCATGCAAAACAAGTGGAGGTTCTAGCCCAGGCTCTCAGAATAAGGGGCCACCCATTTAAAACTGAGATGAGGAGGAATTCCTTCTCTCAGAGGGTTGTAAATCTGTGGAATTCGCTGCCCCAGAGAGCTGTAGAGGCTGGGTCATTGAATATATTTAAGGTGGAGATAGACAGATTTTTGAGCGATAAGGGAGTGAAGGGTTATGGGGAGCGGGCGGGGTGGGAGGTGATGCAGGGTGGGGGGGTGATGGGGGGGAGCCATGGGGGGGTGATGCGGGGTGGGGGGAGCGATGGGGGGGTGATGCGGGGTGGGGGGAGCGATGGGGGGGTGATGCGGGGCGGGGGTGGTGATGGGGTGTGGGGGTGATGATGGGGGGTGTAATGCGGGGTGGGGTGCGATGCAGGGGGGAGGGGGTGATGCGGGTGGGTGGGTGATGGGGTGGAGCGATGGAGGGGTGATGCGGGGCGGGGGTGGTGATGGGGTGTGGGGGTGATGGGGGGGTGATGGGGGAAGCGATGGGGGGGATGATGCAGGGTGGGGTGCGATGCAGGGTGGGGTGTGATGCAGGGGGGAGGGGTGATGCGGGGTGGGGGGGTGATGGGGGGTGGGGGAGAGATGAGGGGGTGATGCGGGGAGGGGTGCGATGCAGGGGGAGGGTTGATATGGGGCGGGGGGAGTGATGGGGGAGTGATGGGGGTGCGATGCAGGGTGGGGTACGATGCAGGGGGGAGGGGTGATGCGGGGTGGGGGAGAGATGGGGGGGTGATGCGGGGTGGGGGGTGATGCGGGGTGGGGGAGAGATGGGGGGGTGATGCGGGGTGGGGGGTGATGGGGGGTGGGGGAGAGATGGGGGGGTGATGCGGGGTGGGGGGTGATGGGGGGTGGGGGAGAGATGAGGGGGTGATGCGGGGAGGGGTGCGATGCAGGGGGAGGGTTGATATGGGGCGGGGGGAGTGATGGGGGAGTGATGGGGGTGCGATGCAGGGTGGGGTACGATGCAGGGGGGAGGGGTGATGCGGGGTGGGGGAGAGATGGGGGGGTGATGCGGGGTGGGGGGTGATGGGGGGTGGGGGGTGATGGGGGGTGGGGGAGAGATGGGGGGGTGATGCGGGGTGGGGGGTGATGGGGGGTGGGGGAGAGATGAGGGGGTGATGCGGGGAGGGGTGCGATGCAGGGGGAGGGTTGATATGGGGCGGGGGGAGTGATGGGGGAGTGATGGGGGTGCGATGCAGGGTGGGGTACGATGCAGGGTGGGGGGGTGATGCAGGGTGGGGTGCGATGCAGGGGGGAGGGGTGATGCGGGGTGGGGGAGAGATGGGGGGGTGATGCGGGGTGGGGGGTGATGCGGGGTGGGGTGCGATGCAGGGGGGAGGGTTGATGCGGGGTGGGGGGGTGATGCGGGGTGGGGGGAGAGATGGTGGGGTGATGCAGGGTGGGGGGGTGATGGGGGGGTGATGCAGGGTGGGGTACGATGCAGGGTGGGGGGGTGATGCGGGGTGGGGTGCGATGCAGGGGGGAGGGGTGATGCGGGGTGGGGTACGATGCAGGGGGGAGGGGTGATGTGGGGTGGGGTGCGATGCAGGGTGGGGGGGTGATGCAGGGTGGGGTGCGATGCAGGGTGGGGGGGTGATGCAGGGTGGGGTGCGATGCAGGGTGGGGGGGTGATGCAGGGTGGGGTGCGATGCAGGGTGGGGGGGTGATGCGGGGGGGAGGGGTGATGGGGGGTGGGGGGAGAGGTGGGGGGGTGATGCAGGGTGGGGTGCGATGCAGGGGGGAGGGGTGATGTGGGGTGGGGTGGGGATCAGCAGAAGAATATCAGTGAAGTGCCTAGTTACGTGTTGGGCTTTTCCCCGACAGGTTATTTGGCTCCTGTACCTGGATCACCTGCATGTGCAAGATCCAAGTGTCCAGCCGCCAGGAGGGTCTGTCCCACCCTCAGGGGTCCCTCGCATGCCTGGGAGAAGCTGTCTGCGAGTTGCTTTCTGCCCCCGGACTCACCCTGTGCCTTTGTCGGGTTGCTTTGAGAATCAATGAGTGAATCGAGCTCCACACCTCTTCGACACAGAGCAAATTTATTTAAGACACACAAGCAAGTTGCATAATCCACTCATGTGATTATAGCAGAAAGTCTATAAAATAAAGATTGCCAATCGGAGAGCGAGTTTGAAGCTTTGCCCAAGGATGCTTCCTTCTTGGCTGAACTCCCGTTCTCTGTGTTCTCCACACAAAACTTATTGCTCCATTCTTTTATCTTCTTTTGGTGATTTAAACGAATCAATTCTTTCAGTGAAGCTCCCAGGTTCTGTGTCTCAGAATCCCAACAATGGTGATGTTAATAAGTACGAATGTTCCGGGATATCTACTGGGTATAAACACGTTGATGGCCCACGGAGTAACTGCTGATGTTCAGGGAGCCCGTGCTGTCCCTGGGCTGTCCTTGTACTCCGGCCTCTGCACTAACAGTTTTAACCCTCCCATTCATAAAGGGTACAATCCTACAGGGCCTGCACGAACAGAGAGACCTGGGGGATATGTGGACAAATCATTGAAGGGGGCAGGGCAGGTTGAGAAATCAGTAAAACAGCTAATGGGATCCTGGGCTTCATAAATAGAGACTGAGGGTACAAAAGCAAGGAGGTTACGATGACCCTGTATAAAACACGGGTTTGGCCCCCACTGGAGTACTTTGTCCAATTCTGGGCCCCGCACTTTAGGAAGGATGTGAAGGCCTTAGAGGGGGAGCAGAAAAGATTTACGAGAATGGTTCCAGGGATGAGGGACTTCAGTTACGTGGATAGACTGGAGAAGCTGGGGCTGTTCTCTTGGAGCAGAGAAGGTTGAGAGGAGATTTGATCGAGGTGTTAAACATCATGAGGGATCTGGACAGAGTAGATCGAGAGAAACTGTTCCCATTGGTGGAAGGGTCGAGAACCAGAGGACACAGATTTAAGGCGATTGGCAGAAGAACCAAAGGTGATATGAGCGAGTGGTTAGGATCTGGAATGCACGGCTTGAGGGTGATGGAGGCAGACTCAATCGTGGCTTTCAAACGGGAGTTGGATAAGTGCCTGCAGGAAAACATTGTGCAGGGCTCCAGGGAAAGGGCGGGGGAGGGGGACTGGCCGAGAGCCACCACAGGCTCGATGGGCCGAATGGCCTCCCATGCACCTGGTTGGTTTGAGCTCCCAGTGAGATTGGCTTTGTGTGTTTGAAGACACAGGAAATATTTGGAAGATGCTTGCCTGCGGACTGCCTGTTGCCCGGGGTAACCGGGGGGGCGGGGGGCGGGGGGGATGTGCAGGGTCAGCTGATCGCCCAGCTTGGCCTGGTTTATCCAGGCTGCGAGCACAGTGTATCACACAGTATGCATTACCCACCGTTTTCATTGCTGATCCATCTTACTGTTACAGCGCAGCGAGAGCAGATGTTACAGGGTGGAGGGAGTGGAGGGGGCAGGGGGAGAGTGGGGGCGGGGAGAGTGTGGGGGGGGGAGTGTGGGAAGGGAGTGTGGGGGGAAGGGGAGTGTGGGGGAGGGGAGTGTGGGGGGGAATGTGTGGGAGAGGGGAGTGTGGGGGGCGGGGGGTGTGTGGGGAGGGGGCGGGGGGGGGAGTGTGTGGGGGAGCGGAGTGTGGTGGGGGGGGAGTGTGGGGGAGGGGAGTGTGGGGGGGAATGTGTGGGAGAGGGGAGTGTGGGGGGCGGGGGGTGTGGGGAGGGGGCGGGGGAGGGAGTGTGTGGGGGAGCGGAGTGTGGTGGGGGGGGAGTGTGTGGGGGAGGGGAGTGTGGGGGGCGGGGGGTGTGGGGAGGGGGCGGGGGGGGGAGTGTGTGGGGGAGCGGAGTGTGGTGGGGGGGGAGTGTGTGGGGGAGGGGAGTGTGGGGGGCGGGGGGTGTGTGGGGAGGGGGCGGGGGGGGGAGTGTGTGGGGGAGCGGAGTGTGGTGGGGGGGGAGTGTGGAGTGGCGTGTGTGGGGGGCAGGAGAGTGTGGAGTGGAGCAGAGGGGGTGGGGGGAGGAGTGTGGGGGGGAGTGTGGGGGGTGGGGGGGGAGAGTCGGGGAGTGGGGATATTTGCAGGAGCCCCTCACCCCGCCACAGACGTTCTGGGAGAGGCCGGTGGTGGAGGAAGGGACGTGGTGTGGGCCCAGAGCTGATGCTCCGAGAGTCGGTGTGAATAGCTCCCGACCCTCTCACCAGGCCAGGATGTTGTGATGGGTCGTGCTGGGTGGGACATTGCCACTGTCGGTCCATGATGAGAGCAGCCAGCAGTATAATTATACACTTTGGCCACGGCCTCTGGGAACAAACTGTGGCTTCACTGAGAGCCAGCTCACCAGCTCAGAGTGCTGCCTGACACACAGCTTTTGATTTCCTACATTGACTGACAGACTGGGGATGGAGGAAGTTGGGGCTTTGTGAGATTGAGATAATGTGTAGAATTTCTGAAGTATCAGACAGGCAGGCAGTCCACGGCAATGAGAGAGTGACCCAGACAGCAGGCATGTGTGGCAGGGCTCGGTGCCTGACTGAGAAATAAAGCTGGAAAGCCTGGGTCACGACCCCCTCACAATCCATGGCATCAAATGGCGAGCACCTTTGGCCAGTGGGTGAATCACTCCCACAAAGTGCTCTCACCTTCAGCGATGTAGGAATGACCGACCCCAGTGCCAGATATTTCTGAGATGGGGACCGGTTTTCCTGCTCCATTGTGCCGCGCCTGCTACAACAACAACTTGTATTTATATAGCGCTTTTAACGCAGTGAAACGTACCAAGGTGCTTCACAGGAGCGTTATGAGATTTGACACCGAGCCACATAAGGAGAAATTAGCGCAGGTGACAAAAAGCTTGATCAAAGAGGTAGGTTTTAAGAAGCGTCTTGAAGGAGGAAAGAGAGGTAGCGAGGTGGAGAGGTTTAGGGAGGGAGTTCCAGAGCTTGGGGTCCAGGCAACAGAAGGCACGGCCACCGATGGTTAAGCGATTATAATCAGGCATGCTCAAGAGAGCAGAATTAGAGGAGCGCAGAGATCTCGGGGAGTTGTGGGGCTGGAGGGGATTACAGAGATAGGGAGGGGCGAGGGCCATGGAGGGATTTGTAAACAAGGATGAGAATTTTGAAATCGAGGCGTTGTTTAACTGGAAGCCAATGTAGGTCAGCGAGCACAGAGGTGATGGGTGAGCGGGACTCGGTGTGAGTTAGGACATGGGGCAGTGAGCACAGTGGGTGATGGGTGAGTGGGACTTGGTGCGAGTTAGGACACGGGGCAGTGAGCACATGGGGTGATGGGTGAGCGGGACTCGGTGCGAGTTAGGACACGGGCAGCGAGCACAGGGGGTGATGGGTGAGCGGGACTCGGTGTGAGTTAGGACATAGGGCAGTGAGCACAGGGGGTGATGGGTGAGTGGGACTGGATACGAGTTAGGACACGGGGCAGTGAGCACAGGGGGTGATGGGTGAGTGGGACTGGATACGAGTTAGGACACGGGGCAGTGAGCACAGGGGGTGATGGGTGAGTGGGACTGGATACGAGTTAGGACACGGGGCAGTGAGCACAGGGGGTGATGGGTGAGTGGGACTGGATACGAGTTAGGACACGGGGCAGTGAGCACAGGGGGTGATGGGTGAGTGGGACTGGATACGAGTTAGGACATGGGGCAGCGAGCACAGGGGGTGATGGGTGAGTGGGACTCGGTGTGAGTTAGGACACGGGGCAGCGAGCACAGGGGGTGATGGGTGAGTGGGACTGGATGCGAGTTAGGACATGGGGGCAGCCAAGTTTTGGATCACCTCTAGTTTACGTAGTGTAGAATGTGGGAGGCCAGCCAGGAGAGTGTTGGAATAGTCAAGTCTAGAGGCAACAAAGGCATGGATGAGGGTTTCAGCAGCGGATGAGCTGAGGCAGGGGTGGAGACGGGTGATGTTACGGAGGTGGAAATAGGCGGTCTTAGTTATGCTGTGGATGTGTGGTCGGAAGCTCATTTCAGGGTCAAATATGACACCAAGGTTGCGAACAGTCTGGTTCAGCCTCAGACAGAAGTTGGGAGAGGGATGGAGTCAGTGGCTGAGGAATGGAGTTTGTGACGGGGACAGAAAACAATGGCTTCGGTCTTCCCAATATTCAACTAGAGAAAATTTCTACTCATCCAGACAAGCAGTCTGACAATTTAGAGACCGAGGAGGGGTCGAGAGAAGGTGTAGTGAAGTAGAGCTGGGTGTGATCAGCGTACATGTGGAAACTGGCCCTGTGTTTCCGGATGATGTCACCAAGGGGCAACATAAGAACATAAGAAATAGGAGCAGGAGTTGGCCATTTGGCCCCTCGAGCCTGCTCCGCCATTCAATAAGATCATGGCTGATCTGATCATGGACTCAGCTCCACTTCCCTGCCCGCTCCCCATAACCCTTTACTCCCTGATCGCTCAAAAATCTGTCTATCTCCGCCTTAAATATATTCAATGACCCAGCCTCCACAGCTCTCTGGGGCAGCGAATTCCACAGATTTACAACCCTGAGAGAAGGAATTCCTCCTCATCTCAGTTTTAAATGGGTGGCCCCTTATTCTAAGACCATGCCCCCTAGTTTTAGTTTCCAAATGAGTGAAAATATCCTCTCTGCATCCACCTTGTCGAGCCCCCTCATTATCTTATGTGTTTCAATAAGATCACCTCTCATTCTTCTGAACTCCAATGAGTAGAGGCCCAACCTACTCAACCTATCCTCATAAGTCAACCCCCTCATCTCCGGAATCAACCTAGTGAACCTTCTCTGAACAGCCTCCAATGCAAGTATATCCTTCCTTAAATACGGAGACCAAAACTGCACGCAGTACTCCAGGTGTGGCCTCACCAATACCCTGTACAGTTGTAGCAGGACTTCTCTGCTTTTATACTCTATCCCCGTGCAATAAAGGCCAACATTCCATTTGCCTTCCTGATCACTTGCTGTACCTGCACACTAACTTTTTGTGTTTCATGCACAAGGACCCCCAGGTCCCTCTGTACTGCAGCACTTTGCAATCTCTCCACATTTAAATTATAATTTGCTTTTTAATTTTTCCTACAAAGTGGATAACCTCACATTTTCCCACATTATATTCCATCTGCCACATATTTGCCCACTCACTTAGCCTGTCTATATCCCTTCGCAGATTTCTTGTGTCCTACCCATAATTTGCCTTTCCTCCCATCTTTGTCTCATCAGCAAACTTGGCTACATTACACTCGGTCCCTTCAACCAAGTCATTAATATAGATTGTAAATAGTTGAGGACCCAGCACTGATCCCTGCGGCACCCCACTAGTTACTGTTTGCCAACCGGAAATTACGCATTTATCCCGACTCTCTGTTTTCTGTTAGTTAGCCAATCCTCTATCCATGCTAATATATTACCCCCAACCCCGTGAACTTTTATCTTGTGCAGTAACCTTTTATGTGGCACCTTATCGAATGCATTCTGGAAATCCAAATAAACCACATCCACCGGTTCCCCCTTATCCACCCTGGTCATTACATCCTCAAAGAACTCCAGCAAATTTGTCAAACATGATTTCCCTTTCATAAAACCATGCTGACTCTGCCTGATTGAATTATGCAAATATCCCACTACTGCTTCCTTAATAATGGACTCCAGCATTTTCCTAACCACAGATGTTAGGCTAACTGGTCTATAGTTTCCTGCTTTTTGTCTGCCTCCATTTTTAAATAGGGGCGTTACATTTGCGGTTTTCCAATCCGCTGGGACCTCTTCAGAATCCAGGGAGTTTTGGTAAATTATAACCAATGCATCCACTATCTCTGCAGCCACTTCTTTTAAGACCCTGGGATGTAAGTCATCAGGTCCAGGGGACTTGTCCGCCTTTAGTCCCATTGTTTTACCGAGTACTACTTCATTAGTGATAGTGATTGTATTAAGTTCCTTGCTCCTGATAGCCCCTTGATTATCCTCTATTGGGATGTTTTTAGTGTCTTCTACTGTGAAGATCGATACAAAATATTTGTTTATGAGAGAACAATCTGTAGATGAGGAATAGGAGGGTGCCAAGGACAGACCCTTGGGGGACACCAGAGGTAACGATGCGGGGGGAAGAGAAGCCGTTGCAGGAGATTCTGTGACTACGATTAGATAGATAAGAATGGAACCAGGCGAGTGCAGTCCCACCCAGCTGGACGATGGTGGAGAGGTGTTGGAGGAGGATGGAGTGGTCAACCATGTCAAAGGTCGCAGACAGGTTCAGGAGGGTGGGGAGGGATAGTTTACCTTTGTCACAGTCACAAAGGATGTCATGTGACTTTGATGAGAGCCGTTTCAGTACTGTGTCAGGAGTGGACTGGAGGGATTCACACATGGAGTTCTGGGAAAGATGGGCACGTATTTGGGAGGTGATAACACATTCTAGGGCTTTGGAGGAAAGGGAGGTTGGAGCTGGGGTGGGAGTTTGCAAGGACGGGGGGCTCGAGGGTTGGTTTTTTGAGGAGAGGGGTGATGACGGCAGATTTGAGGGAGAGGGAGACAGTACCTGAGGAGAGAGAACCGTTAACAATGTCGGCTAACATGGGAGCCAGAAAAGGAAGTTGGATGGTCAACAGTTTGTTGGGAATAGGGTCAAGGGAGCAGGAGGTGCGTCTCATGGACAGGATGAGCTCGCAAAGGTCATGAGAGGCGATCGGAGAGAAACTGGAGAAAGATGTGAGGTCAGGGCCAGGGCAGGGGGGGTCCTCAGAGGAAGTTTGGCTCGGTGGGCTAGGGGAAGGATGGGAAGAGGTGGAGGCCACCGAACGGATGGTCTCAATCTTAGAGACAGGAAAGTCCATGAGCTCCTCACACATTGTCGGAGGTGAGGAGACTGGGGAGAGGGGTTTAAGAAGACGGTTAGCAGTGGAGAATAGAAGCTGGGGTTTATCTTTACATTCTAGAATGATCCTGTAATAGTGAGCGGTTTTGGCAGATGAGAGCAGGACCCGACAGTGCTTTGTGTGGTCATGGTAGAGGAGGTTAGAAAGCAGCCAGGGCTATTGGTGACTGCTGCCGTCTGTACAGGTGGGTGTGGATTTGGCCCATTGCTTGACATAGCTTCTGTAGTACTGCTCCTCCTGCTCGCAATGAACAGGGCTGCTATCGCTCGGCTCCTGTCCATGTTCTGCCCTGACTACTCCCTCTGTGCCTGCATTACTTTTATACCCACAATCAACAGTGGTCATCGAATCAGTGTCAATCTCCATGAAACCACTGTCCACAGTGTCTAAATCCAGTGACATCTTCGGGTAACCAGGATCTGCTTCCAGCCTACTGCACGACGAAATGTTATCAAGACTTCCATCACTCCAAGACCCGGCTTCATCGACATTTCCGTCATCCCAGGAGGCATCTTCACCATCATTCAAAGGAAAAGGTTCATTTTCTGCTGCCCAGTCCACCACGTTGAGACACTGAAGGTCTAAAACATGAGCACTGGTGCCCCCATGGCCATCGGAGGATTGTAACCGGGACATCATGTTCAATGGCGTGGTGCTGTGGTCGTGCTGACCGGCTCCTGTTGAAACTGGCTGCAAATGACTGAGCAATTGCTTGCTGCTGGGGTAATCCTGCTCATCGGGATTGTCAGTGCCCGCCTGACTCTTACACTGGGTCAGGTAAGGTGGTCGGCATCTGTAACTACACTGGGAGCAGCAAGCTCCCACCTCTCCACTCACTGTCACAGTGTCAATCGATACTCGGCCGTACGATTTATCCTTCCACTGCTGAATAATGTTCCCAAACTGGCCCCGAGACTGAGACGAAGGACAGTAAGTCGGGCCACACAGGGCCTGCCAGGAGGAGTGAATGTCAGACTGTTTGTCCCAGGGTTTCAATCCCATCAAGGCTTTCTCCAGAGCAATAGGCCCATCGTACACCTGTACCAGGTCCCCCATCTCCAGGACCATGGCACTTTTCTCATTGACTTCATACAATGCATCTGGGTGTTGAGCATTAACCCAACTCTGAAAGGGAAAGACAGCCCTGGTTAACAGTAGCTAAAGGTCACAAGTCAGGAACATCCATTTCAATATTTTTACAGATAACCTTTTGTCAGGCAATCGGTGTATTTGAACAACAATATGGAGCGCAGTATTTGGATCGGTAATGGAGATAATTGGGATTACACAATACAGCCAGCACCTTAGTATAACTAACATTGATCAAAATATCACCAACTAGTCCATAACACAAGTTCGACAGCGTCACGTCTCCAAACATCCCCTTCCAGCTCCAGAGAAACCATCCCACTGTGGGAAGTGGGATCAAACTCGATGGTAACACTGTTGAGGAAGGAGTGACGATTATGTCTGCTTCTGTTAAATTACACAAACCCAGCTGAAGGGCACAGTGCCTGGCACCGCCAAGATGAACAGCAAGAATTACATTTCTATAGCGCCTTTCATAACCCCAGGACGCCCCGAAGCGCTTTACAGCCAATGATGTGCTTTCCATCACTGTTGTAATGATTGAAGAGAATGGCAGACGATGAGGTGAATGGCGCAGTGATGGTCAAGTGCTGGCAAGTTTGAAAAGCCTGTGGATTGTTGAAGGGACGATGGAGGGAAGGAAGGCATTTGACAGGATTTAGGACCTGCAGAGAATGAGTCAGACTCTGAGCAGCCTCAATTACTCTGCAGCAAAGCAACAGGAAAGGGATCAGACAACATTGCGACATGCAGATCTCAGATCAAACTGGAACGTGCAGAGAAGCAGTGATACTGATACTGTCAATAAAACTGCAGGACAAGAAAGTAGAGAGAGAGTCTGGACACTACTGCTGAGAGAAGGATTGTTAGACTAAAGCTCCCTCTGCACTGTCCCATCAAACACTCCCAGGGCAGGTACACCACAGGGTTAGATACAGAGTAAAGCTCCCTCTGCACTGTCCCATCAAACACTCCCAGGGCAGCTACAGCACGGGTTAGATACAGAGTAAGGCTCCCTCTACACTGTCCCATCAAACACTCCCAGGGCAGGTACAGCGGGTTAGATACAGAGTAAAGCTCCCTCTACACTGTCCCATCAAACACTCCCAGGGCAGGTACAGCGCGGGTTAGATACAGAGTAAAGCTCCTTCTACACTGTCCCATCAAACACTCCCAGGGCAGGTACAGGGGGTCAGATACAGAGTAAAGCTCCCTCTACACTGTCCCATCAAACACTCCCAGGGCAGGTACAGGAGGTTAGATACAGAGTAAAGCTCCCTCTACACTGTCCCATCAAACACTCCCAGGGCAGGTACAGGGGGTTAGATACAGAGTAAAGCTCCCTCTACACTGTCTCATCAAACACTCCCAGGGCAGGTACAGGGGGTTAGATACAGAGTAAAGCTCCCTCTACACTGTCCCATGAAACACTCCCAGGGCAGGTACAGGGGGTTAGATACAGAGTAAAGCTCCCCCTACACTGTCCCATCAAACACTCCCAGGGCAGGTACAGGGGGTTAGATACAGAGTAAAGCTCCCTCTACACTGTCCCATCAAACGCTCCCAGGGCAGGTACAGGGGGTTAGATACAGAGTAAAGCTCCCTCTACACTGTCCCATCAAACACTCCCAGGGCAGGGACAGGGGGTTAGATACAGAGTAAAGCTCCCTCTACACTGTCTCACCAAACACTCCCAGGGCAGGTACAGGGGGTTAGATACAGAGTAAAGCTCCCTCTACACTGTCCCATCAAACACTCCCAGGGCAGGTACAGGGGGTTAGATACAGAGTAAAGCTCCCTCTACACTGTCCCATCAAACACTCCCAGGGCAGGTACAGGGGGTTAGATACAGAGTAAAGCTCCCTCTACACTGTCTCATCAAACACTCCCAGGGCAGGTACAGGGGGTTAGATACAGAGTAAAGCTCCCTCTACACTGTCCCATCAAACACTCCCAGGGCAGGTACAGGGGGTTAGATACAGAGTAAAGCTCCCTCTACACTGTCCCATCAAACACTCCCAGGGCAGGTACAGGGGGTTAGATACAGAGTAAAGCTCCCCCTACACTGTCCCATCAAACACTCCCAGGGCAGGTACAGTGGGTTAGACACAGAGTAAAGCTCCCTCTACACTGTCCCATCAAACACTCCCAGGGCAGGTACAGGGGGTTAGATACAGAGTAAAGCTCCCTCTACACTGTCCCATCAAACACTCCCAGGGCAGGTACAGGGGGTTAGATACAGAGTAAAGCTCCCTCTACACTGTCCCATCAAACACTCCCAGGGCAGGTACAGGGGTTAGATACAGAGTAAAGCTCCCTCTACGCTGTCCCATCAAACACTCCCAGGGCAGGTACAGCATGGGGTTAGATACAGAGTAAAGCTCCCTCTACACTGTCCCATCAAACACTCGCAGGGCAGGTACAGCACGGGTTGGATGGTGTAGCCCCTGTCTGTACTGCGGAGACCCCTTGCACCGTGTGACACGATTCCATTGTCTACACCCGCTGTGCTGCGGCTGTGAATGAGATTGTGGATTTGGTGCCAAATTATGGACAGTTATGTGACACTGACCCGTGCCCACAAGGGACTGGACCGTGTCTGGATCATGTCTGGATCATGTCTGCACCGTGTCTGCACTGTGTCTGCACCGTGTCTGGATTCTGTCTGCACCGTGTCTGCACCGTGTCTGCACCGTGTCTGCACCGTGTCTGGATTCTGTCTGCACTGTGTCTGCACCGTGTCTGGATTTTGTCTGCACCGTGTCTGCACCGTGTCTGCACCGTGTCTGGATTCTGTCTGCACCGTGTCTGCACCGTGTCTGGATTCTGTCTGCACCGTGTCTGCACCGTGTCTGCACTGTGTCTGGATTCTGTCTGCACCGTGTCTGCACCGTGTCTGGATTCTGTCTGCACCGTGTCTGCACTGTGTCTGCACCGTGTCTGCACTGTGTCTGCACCGTGTCTGGATTCTGTCTGCACCGTGTCTGCACTGTGTCTGCACCGTGTCTGCACTGTGTCTGCACCGTGTCTGCACCGTGTCTGGATTCTGTCTGCACCGTGTCTGGATTCTGTCTGCACCGTGTCTGCACCGTGTCTGCACCGTGTCTGCACCGTGTCTGCACTGTGTCTGCACCGTGTCTGCACTGTGTCTGGATTCTGTCTGCACTGTGTCTGCACCGTGTCTGCACTGTGTCTGGATTCTGTCTGCACTGTGTCTGCACTTGTCTGCACTGTGTCTGGATTCTGTCTGCACCGTGTCTGCAAGCTATTTGTCGCTGCTGATTCTTGAAGTGAAAGACTAATATGTAACTCATTGTCGAACCCGTCTCTTACCAATTCTGTCTCTATCGCCCAAGAATATCTACCTTGCAGGAAAAAACAATGCTACAAGGCAGAACTGCTAAAGGTGGTGATATTTCCCACAGAAGATTCTGTGTAAATAGATCAGATCTGATGGGCAGTGTGTGCTGCTGGCTGTGACTGAGGAACTGCAGATAACCTGCTGAAAAGCCACAGCTTGGTGATTGGAATCAAACATATCTGCTCCACATCAATCTTATCGATACGGTCTAACTGGCTGGTTTTGTTTCCACTACTCTTGCATTTTCTTGATGCACGATATGATTGTAGAGAGTGTTAGGAACAACATTTAGTGAAAATTAGAACATTGTCTAAGATAGATCTCTGCTGTTATAAGAATGTCAACATCAAAAACTTTAACTATGTATGGTGAGATGTTAAACCGAGGCCCCGTCTGCCCTCTCGGGTGGATGTAACAAATCCCACCAGGTTCTTTCAAAGAAAAGCAGGGGAGTTATCCTCATGTCCTGGGCAATATTTATCCCTCAACCAACATAGCTAAAACAGACTGTCTCCCCTTCCCTGTCTGTCTCTCTGTCTCCCTCTCCCTGTCTGTCTCTCTGTCTCCCCCTCCCTGTCTCTCTGTCTCCCCCTCCCTGTCTGTCTCTCTGTCTCCCTCTCCCTCCCTGTCTCCCCCTCCCTGTCTGTCTCTCTGTCTCCCCCTCCCTGTCTGTCTCTCTGTCTCCCCCTCCCTCCCTGTCTCCCCCTCCCTGTCTGTCTCTCTGTCTCCCCCTCCCTCCCTGTCTCCCTCTCCCTGTCTGTCTCTCTGTCTCATAGAAACATAGAAAATAGGTGCAGGAGTAGGCCATTTGGCCCTTCGAGCCTGCACCACCATTCAATAAGATCATGGCTGATCATTCCCTCAGTACCCCTTTCCTGTTTTCCCTCCATACCCCTTGATCCCTTTAGCCGTAAGGGCCATATCTAACTCCCTCTTGAATATATCCAATGAACTGGTATCAACAACTCTCTGCGGTAGGGAATTCCACAGGTTAACAACTCTGAGTGAAGAAGTTTCTCCTCATCTCGGTCCTAAATGGCTTACCCCTTATCCTAAGACTGTGTCCCCTGGTTCTGGACATCCCCAACATCGGAAACATTCTGCCCGCATCTAACCTGACCCGTCCCGTCAGAATCTTGTATGTTTTTATGAGATTCCCTCTCATCCTTCTAAACTCCATTGTATAAAGGCCCCGTTGATCCAGTCTCTCCTCATATGTCAGTCCAACCATCCCGGGAATCAGTCTGGTGAACCTTCGCTGCATTCCCTCAATAGCAAGAACGTCCTTCCTCAGATTAGGAAATCAAAACTGAACACAATATTCCAGGTGAGGCCTCACTAAGGCCTTGTACAACTGCAGTAAGACCTCCCTGCTCCTATACTCAAATCCCCTAGCTATGAAGGCCAACATACCATTTGCCTTCTTCACCGCCTGCTGTACCTGCATGCCAACTTTCAATGACTGATGAATCATGACACCCAGGTCTCGTTGCACCTCCCCTTTTCCTAATCTGCCGCCATTCAGATAATATTCTGTCTTCGCGTTTTTGCCCCCAAAGTGGATAACCTCACATTTATCCACATTATACTGCATCTGCCATGCATTTGCCCACTCACCTAACCTATCCAAGTCACTCTGCAGCATCTTAGCGTCCTCCTCACAGCTCACACCGCCACCCAGCTTAGTGTCATCCCCTCCCCCTCCCTGTCTGTCTCTCTGTCTCCCTCTCTCTGTCTGTCTGGATTGGGCCCTGGGCCTGGGGATTGGGTATTGGGGATTGTGGGGATTGGGCCTGGGCCCCGGGCCCCGGGGTGACCTCTCCTCGGACTGGAGATACTGAGCAAGGGGAGGCGAGGGGAACAGGGGAAGATGTGAAGCACAGAAAGCGCGGGAATGCACAGGGCATGGGGCAAGCATTACGGATTATCTGCCTGGTGCCAGTCTCGAGACAATGCATCACCTCCCATGCGGTCGGGATCGAGCTGTGTAGGAGAGGTAGGTGCCAGGTTTTGCTGCTGGTCTTGCCATCCCTGGGCTAGAGAAGCAAAAAATCCAGCAGCCAGAATTCCAAGTCTCATCCAGTGCCCTTCCCTGGCAAATGTGGAGTGCGTAGATCTTAGCTGAGGGCAGAATTAGATACTTATGTGATGTTTCCATAGTCAAATACCCAGTCACTCACCGGTGAGACTCCCGATGAAGAATGTTTACTGCCATCGTTTCAATCGCCGATAAAGCCATCTCTGACTACTTCCTCATATCGCTCGCCACCCACATCCCCCAAAACTACCTCCTTCTGTGTCTGTCCCTGGAAAAAACTCCCTTACGACTCTCTTACAACTGCACTCAACTCCCAACTGTCCAGCCTCTGGTCCTCCATTCACCAAGACGTTTCTGCTGCTACTGATCTGCTCACTCGCACCCTCACCACCACCTGTGGTGCCCTAGTCCCTAGTTACTCTCTCTCACCCTGGCCGTTCCCCCTGGGACAGCCCTGATCTTCACTCCATCAAGTCCTGGGGCAATGGGACCAGTTGTGGGGCAGGAGGGACCTGTTCGAGGGCAGGGCTGGGACCAATGTCCTCGCGGCGGGGGGGGGGGGGGTGGGGAGGGGTGAACCAGTACTGTGGGGGAGGGTCTAGACTAATTTGGCTGGGGGAGGAGCACTGGATGAAGCATTAGGGCGGAGATACAAGGTGCACAGAGGACTGGGAGAGGCAAATAGCGCTTGAGTCACGAGTAGTTCAGAAATAGCTGGGGTCAGACAGGGACAAATGCGAGGCAGACTGAGTGGGGTTTGAAGTGCGTGTGTGTAAATGCACAGAGCATGGTAACTAAGGTCGGTAAGCTGCAGGCATGTCGCCACATGGGTCTGTGATATCATGGCAATGACAGAGACCGGGCTCAAAGAAGGGGAGTGTTGGGAACTTCATATTCCTGGCTACAAGATATTCCGGAAGGATAGGGAGGGAAGGGAAAGACAAGGAGGGGGTGGGAGTATTGATGAAATGAACTATTCTAGCACTGGGCGGGGGATAGCTGTAGTTGAGGGGCCCGATAGAGAGTCTATTTGGATAGAATTAAGCAACAAAAGAGAAGCTGTTAAGTTGCTCGGTGTATACTATAGGCTGCCATACAGTGGGGGCGAGATAGAGAAGCAGATTTAGAATCATAGAATCATAAAACGGTTAGAGCACAGAAGGAGGCCGTTTGGCCCGTCGAGGGAAGTGCAGCTCAGGCCCATAAACTCGATAGGAATGACCCAAAAAACACATTTACACAACATTGAAATTAAAAAATAATTACATATTTAAAATTAATTAAAATACAATTTCATTAAACATTTAAAATAAAAATGTAATTTTTTGAAAAATAAATGTAAACATTTTTTAAGGGGCCAAAAATAACAAACTTATTTTACAGGTGTTTGAATGTTAAAATGATTTAAACATTTTTATTTAATATTTATTTTCACCCCAAGTAAGAGGCCTGACACCAGGTGTAAGAGTTTCATGGGCACACGCTGGGCACGTGTTGGGCAAACGATGGGCACTCGATGGGCACTCGATGGGCACTCGCTGGGCACTCGATAGGCACTCACTGGGCACTCAATGGGCAATCGCTGGGCACTTGATGGGCAAATGCTGGGCAAATGATGGGCACTCGCTGGGCACTCGCTGGGCACTCGATGGGCAAATGCTGGGCAAATGATGGGCACTCGCTGGGCACTCGCTGGGCACTCGCTGGGAACTCGATGGGCAATCACTGGGCACGCGTTGGGCACTTGATGGGCACTCGCTGGGCACTCGCTGGGCACTCGATGGGCAAATGCTGGGCAAATGATGGGCACTCGCTGGGCACTCGCTGGGTACTCGCTGGGAACTCGATGGGCAATCACTGGGCACGCGTTGGGCACTTGATGGGCACTCGCTGGGCACTCGCTGGGCACTCGATGGGCAAATGCTGGGCAAATGATGGGCACTTGATGGGCACTCGCTGGGCACTCGCTGGGCACTCGCTGGGCACTCGCTGGGCAATCACTGGGCACGTGTTGGGCACTCGCTGGGCACTCGCTGGGAACTCGATGGGCAAATGCTGGGCAAATGATGGGCACTCGCTGGGCACTCGCTGGGCACTCGCTGGGCAATCACTGGGCATGCGTTGGGCACTCGATGAGCACTCGATGGGCACATAGCCTGACTCTCCGCCAGTGAATGTCCATTTCCCGGGGAAGCGGAGGATCTGACAGATCGGTAGTTCTGGGTTTTGGTGCACGTGTAAACCTGGAACTTGTGGCCATGTACGTACCTCGTACTCGCTCATAGGTCCCAGAAAATCTGGGCCAATATCTGCAGGTTTAGAATAGCTATGGATAAGGACAAGCATAAAATGACTTAACGGGAGGACAGTGAACTTCAGTGAGTTGTAAAGGGATCAGGCCCCGGTGGATTGGCAGGCAAAACAGTAATTGAACAGTGGGAGGTCCTGAAAGAGGAGACAGTTCGGGTACAGACTGGACACATTCCCATGAGAGGGACAGGAAGGACAGCTAAAGCTAGAGCTCTCTGGGTGGCGAAAATCAGACCGAAAAAGGAGGCTTATGACAAATGTCAGGGTCATAACCCAGAACAGAACCAAGCCTAATATAGAAAGTACGGAGGAGATCTAAACAAGGGAATAAGAGGCAAAGAGAGAGTTTGAGAATAGATTAGCGGCTAACACAAAAGGGACCCAAAAGTTTTTTATAAACATATTAATAGGAAAAAGGTAATGAAGGCGAGGATGGGCCAATTAGGGACCAGAAAGGAGATCTTGTGGAGGCAGAGGGCATGGCTGGGATACAAAGTGAGGACATTGCATCACCTTCACTACGGAAGAGGATGCTGCCATTGTCACAGTAAAGGAGGAGGCTGTAGTGATATGGGATAGGATAGCAATAGATAAAGAGGAGGAACTTAAAAGGTTGGCAGTGCTCAAAGTAGAAAAGTCACCCAGTCCGGATGGGATGCATCCTCGGGTGCTGAGGGAAGCAAGGGTGGAAATAGCAGAGGCTCTGACCACAATCCTCCAATCCTCCTTAGATATGAGGGTGGTGTCACCTGTTTAACAAAGGGGAGAGGGATAAACCCAGCAACTACAGTCCAGTCAGCCTAATGTCGGTGTTGGAGAAACGTTTCAAGAATTTAATCCGGGACAAAATTAATTGACATTTGGAAAAGTATGGGCTAATAAATGAAAGTCAGCATGGATTTGTTAAAGGCAAATCGTGTTTGAATAACTTGATCGCGTTCTTTGATGAAGTAACAGAGAGGGTTGATGAGGGTAATGGGGTTGATGTTGTAAATATGGACTTTCAAAAAGCATTTGACAAAGTGCCACATAATAGACGTTAGCAAAATTAAAGGGGCAGAGGCAGTGTGGACACATCATTCGCCAGGAGACTGAAAACGGGGAGAGGTGGGGAAGGTTTGTTTTTCAGACTGGAGGGAGGTACAGTGCTGTTCCACAGGGCTCGGTATTAAGAATACTATATATTAACGACCTGGGCTCGGGAAGACGGGGCTTAACATTGTTACCATGGGAAGGATGGTAACAGATTTCAGGAGCTACACATACACTGGTGACGTGGGCAGACACGTGGCAGATGGAATTTAATACATTCTGGTAGGAAGAATGAGGAGAGGCAATACAAGAACACAGGAACAGGAGGAGGCCATTCAGCCCCTCGAGCCTGTTACACAGGAACAGGAGGAGGCCCATTCAGCCCTCGAGCCTGTTACACAGGAACAGGAGGAGGCCCATTTGTCCCCTCGAGCCTGTTACACAGGAACAGGAGGAGGCCCATTCAGCCCCTCGAGCCTGTTACACAGGAACAGGAGGAGGCCATTCAGCCCCTCGAGCCTGTTACACAGGAACAGGAGGAGGCCCATTCAGCCCCTCGAGCCTATTACACAGGAACAGGAGGCCCATTCAGCCGCTCAAGCCAGTTGCACAGGAACAGGAGGCCCATTCGTCCCCTCGAGCCTGTTACACAGGAACAGGAGGAGGCCCATTCAGCCCCTCGAGCCTGTTACACAGGAACAGGAGGAGGCCCATTCAGCCCCTCGAGCCTGTTACACAGGAACAGGAGGAAGCCCATTCAGCCCCTCGAGCCTGTTACATAGGAACAGGAGGAGGCCCATTCAGCCCCTCGAGCCTGTTACACAGGAACAGGTGGAGGCCCATTCAGCCCCTCGAGCCTGTTACACAGGAACAGGTGGAGGCCCATTCAGCCCCTCGAGCCTGTTACACAGGAACAGGAGGAGGCCCATTTGTCCCCTCGAGCCTGTTACACAGGAACAGGAGGAGGCCCATTCAGCCCCTCGAGCCTGTTACACAGGAACAGGAGGAGGCCATTCAGCCCCTCGAGCCTGTTACACAGGAACAGGAGGAGGCCCATTCAGCCCCTCGAGCCTATTACACAGGAACAGGAGGCCCATTCAGCCGCTCAAGCCAGTTGCACAGGAACAGGAGGCCCATTCGTCCCCTCGAGCCTGTTACACAGGAACAGGAGGAGGCCCATTCAGCCCCTCGAGCCTGTTACACAGGAACAGGAGGAGGCCCATTCAGCCCCTCGAGCCTGTTACACAGGAACAGGAGGAAGCCCATTCAGCCCCTCGAGCCTGTTACATAGGAACAGGAGGAGGCCCATTCAGCCCCTCGAGCCTGTTACACAGGAACAGGTGGAGGCCCATTCAGCCCCTCGAGCCTGTTACACAGGAACAGGTGGAGGCCCATTCAGCCCCTCGAGCCTGTTACACAGGAACAGGAGGAGGCCCATTCAGCCCCTCGAGCCTGTTACACAGGAACAGGTGGAGGCCCATTCAGCCCCTCGAGCCTGTTACACAGGAACAGGAGGAGGCCCATTCAGCCCCTCGAGCCTGTTACACAGGAACAGGTGGAGGCCCATTCAGCCCCTCGAGCCTGTTACACAGGAACAGGAGGAAGCCCATTCAGCCCCTCGAGCCTGTTACATAGGAACAGGAGGAGGCCCATTCAGCCCCTCGAGGCTGTTCCGCTTTTCAATGAGATCATGGCTGATCTGTGACCTAACTCCATATACCCGCCTTTGCCCCATATCCCATAATACCTTTAGTTAACAAAAAACTATGAATCTTAGAGTTAAGTTAACAATTGATCTAGCATTAATTGCCAGTTGTGGAAGAGTTGTACACTTTGACCGCCCTTTGTGTGTCGAAGTGTTTCCTAATTTCACTCCTGAAAGGTCTGGCTCTAAGTTGTAGACTTTGCCGCCTAGTCCTGGACTGCCCAACCAGTGGGTATAGTTTCTTTCGATCTACCCTCTGTTCCTCTTAATATCCTGACTGCTTCTAGCTTTTAATGATTTAGAAAGTACTCTGTTCTATCTTTCTTGGTGCAAAGTGTTGACACTGAAATCCACGTGCCACAGTTTTGCCCAATCACTGAATATATCGATATCCTTCTGTAACTGTACACTGCCTGCACTGCCGCCTCGCTTTGTGTCAGCAGCAAACCTGGATAGGAGGCTCTCCATCCTGTCATCCGTCATTAATAAATACAGTGAGTAATTGAGGCCCCAACACAGATCCCTGCCCAATATCCCTACTCCCTGTCTCCTCCCGCTCAGACAATCTCCCAACCAGGTCAATCATTTGCCTTCAATTCCACGAGCTTCAACTTTAGTTTACAGCCTCTGCTGTGGAATTTTATCAAAAGCCTTCTGGAAGTCCATATAAATAACATCCACAGACATTCCACTGTCCACTGCTTTAGTCACAGAAACATAGAAACATAGAAAATAGGTGCCAGGAGTAGGCCATTCGGCCCTTGGAGCCTGCTCTGCCATTCAATACGATCATGGCTGATCTGATCATGGACTCAGCTCCACTTCCCCGCCCGCTCCCCATAACCCTTTACTCCCTTATCGCTCAAAAATCTGTCTCTCTCCACCTTAAATATATTCAATGACCCAGCCTCCACAGCTCTCTGGGGCAGAGAATTCCATAGATTTACAACCCTCTGAGAGAAGAAATTCCTCCTCATCTCAGTTTTAAGTCCCCCTTATTCTGAGACTATGTCCCCTAGTTCTAGATGCCCCCACATGGGGAAACATCCTCTCTGCATCCAGAAGGATGTGAAGGCCTTGGAGAGGGTGCAGAGGGGATTTATGAGAATGGTTCCAGGGATGAGGGACTTCAGTGACGTGGATAGACTGGAGAAGCCGGGGTTGTTCTCTTGGAGCAGAGAAGGTTGAGAGATTTTATCGAGGTGTTCAAAATCATGAGGGGTCTGGGCAGAGTAGAGAGAGAGAAATTGTTCCCATTGGCAGAAGGGCCAGGAACAGAGGACACAGATTGATGGTAATTGGCAAAAGAGCCAGAGGTGATATGAGGGAACATTGTTTTACGCAGCGAGTTGTTGTGATCTGGAACGCGTTGCCTGAAAGGGCGGTGGGAGCAGGTTCAATCATAACTTTCAAATGGGGAATTGGATAAATAGTTGAAAAGGAAAAATGTGGCAGGTTGTGGGGACAGAGCGGGCGAGGGGAACTGATTGGATAGATCTCTCTCAGAGCCGGCACAACACGACGGGGCCGAGAATTCCACACATTCACCGCCCTCTGAGAGAAGAAATTCCTCCTCATTTCAGTTTTAAATGGGTGGCCCCTTATTCTGAGACTATGCCCCCTAGTTCTAGATTGCCTCATGAGTGGAAATATATTCTCTGCATCCACCTTGTCGAGCCCTTTCTGAATCTTATACATTTCAATAAGATCACCTCTCATTCTTCTGAACGCCAATGAGTAGAGGCCCAACCTACTCACCCTATCCTCATAAGTCAACCCCCTCATCTCCGGAATCAACCTAGTGAACCTTCTCTGAACAGCCTCCAATGCAAGTATATCCTTCCTTAAATAAGGAGACCAAAACTGTACGCAGTACTCCAGGTGTGGCCTCACCAATACCCTGTACAGTTGTAGCAAGACTTCTCTGCTTTTATACTCTATCCCCGTGCAATAAAGACCAACATTCCATTTGCCTTCCTGATCACTTGCTGTATCTGCACACTACCTTTCTGTGTTTGATGCACAAGGACCCCCAGGTCCCTCTGTACTGAAGCACTTTGTAATTTTTCTTCATTTAAATTATAATTTACTTTTAAATTTTTCCTATCAAAGTGGATAACCTCACATTTTCCCACATTATACTCCATCTGCCAAATTTTTGCCCACTCACTTAGCCTGTCTACATCCCTTTGCAGATTTTTTGTGTCCTCCTCACAATTTGCTTTCCCATCCATCTTTGTATCATCAGCAAACTTGGCTACATTACACTCAGTCCCTTCATCCAAGTCATTAATATAGATTGTAAATAGTTGAGGCTTCAGCACTGATCCCTGCAGCACACCACTAGTTACTATTTGCCAACTAGAAAATGTTCCATTTATCCCGACTCTCTGTTTTCTGTTAGTTAGCCAATCCTCTATCCATGCTAATATATTACCCCCAACCCCGTGAACTTTTATCTTGTGCAGTAACCTTTTATGTGGTACCTTGTCAAATGCCTTCTGGAAATCCAAATACACCACATCCACTGGTTCCCCCTTATCTACCCGGCTCATTACATCCTCGAAGAACTCCAGAAAATTTGTCAAACATGATTTCTATGATTGTATGACAGTTAGGAACGGCTTTAAAATAAATGAAAGCAAGAGTGTTGGACTGTAAATGTCTGCAGCATCACCACGGCGACAGATGCACCTGCTCGCTGATCCCTGCCCCTTCCCACTACGTGCTGACGACCACGTGAGGAAACTGTTGTGGTGCCACGAACTGTGTGTGAAAGTTTTCAACACCTTCGAGGTGTATTGACAGATTTGGTGCTGATTGGTCACGTTATCTCGAAGGGCCTTCAAACAGGAAAAAACACAAACACTTCATGGTTTCTGATCCAGGGCTGGAGAGTGGATGTGAGAGTGTGTGTGTGTGTGTGTGTGTGTGTGTGTGTGGGAGTAAGAGTGTGAGTGTGAGTGTGAATGTGAGTGTATGTGTAGGAGTGTGAGTGTGAATGTGTGAGTGTGTGTGGGGGAGTAAGAGTGTGAGTGTGAATGTGTGTGTGTGAATGTGAGTGTGAGTGTGAATGTGTGTGTGGCAGGAAGAGTGTGAGTGTGAATGTGTGTGAGTGTGAGTGTGAGTGTGTGAGTGAGAGTGTGAGTGTGAGTGTGAATGTGTGTGCGTGTGAGTGTGAGTGTTAATGTGTGAGTGAGAGTGTGAGTGTGAATGTGTGTGTGTGAGTGTGAGTGAGAGCGTGAGTGTGAATGTGTGAGTGAGAGTGTGAGTGTGAGTGTGAATGTGTGTGTGTGAGTGAGAGTGTGAGTGTGAATGTGTGTGAGTGTGAGTGTGAATGTGTGAGTGAGAGTGTGAGTGTGAGTGTGAATGTGTGTGTGTGAGTGTGTGTGTGAGTGTGAGTGAGAGCGTGAGTGTGAATGTGTGAGTGAGAGTGTGAGTGTGAGTGTGAATGTGTGTGTGTGAGAGTGTGAGTGTGAGTGTGAATGTGTGTGTGGGAGTGAGAGTGTGAGTGTGAATGTGTGTGAGTGTGAGTGTGAGTTTGTGAGTGAGAGTGTGAGTGTGAGTGTGAATGTGTGAGTGTGAGTGTGAGTGTGTGAGTGTAGCGTGAGCGTGAATGTGTGAGTAAGAGTGTGAGTGTGAGCGTGAATGTGTGTGTGTGAATGTGTGTGTGAGTGTTAGTGTGATGTGTATGTGGGAGTGAGAGTGTGAGTGTGAATGTGTGTGAGTGTGAGTGTGAGTGTGTGAGTGAGAGTGTGAGTGTGAGTGTGAATGTGTGAGTGAGAGTGAGAGTGTGAGTGTGAATGTGAATGTGTGTGTGGGAGTGTGAGTGTGAGTGTGAATGTGTGTGAGTGTGAGTGTGAGTGTTAATGTGTGAGTGAGAGTGTGAGTGTGAATGTGTGTGTGTGAGTGTGAGTGAGAGTGTGAGTGTGAATGTGTGTGTGTGAGAGTGTGAGTGTGAGTGTGAATGTGTGTGTGTGAGTGAGAGTGTGAGTGTGAATGTGTGTGAGTGTGTGTGTGAGTGTGAGTGTGTGAGTGTGAGTGTGAGTGTGAGTGTGGGAGTAAGAGTGTGAGTGTGAATGTGTGTGTGTGAGTGTGAGTGTGTGTGAGTGTGAGTGTGAGTGTTAATGTGTGAGTGAGAGTGTGAGTGTGAATGTGTGTGTGTGAGTGTGAGTGAGAGCGTGAGTGTGAATGTGTGAGTGAGAGTGTGAGTGTGAGTGTGAATGTGTGTGTGTGAGTGAGAGTGTGAGTGTGAATGTGTGTGAGTGTGAGTGTGAGTGTGAATGTGTGAGTGAGAGTGTGAGTGTGAGTGTGAATGTGTGTGTGTGTGAGTGTGTGTGTGAGTGTGAGTGAGAGTGTGAGTGTGAATGTGTGAGTGAGAGTTTGAGTGTGAGTGTGAATGTGTGTGTGTGAGTGTGAGTGTGAGTGTGAATGTGTGTGTGGGAGTGAGAGTGTGAGTGTGAATGTGTGTGAGTGTGAGTGTGAGTGTGAATGTGTGAGTGTGAGTGTGAGTGTGAATGTGTGAGTGTGAGTATGAGTGTGAGTGTGTGAGTGTAGCGTGAGTGTGAATGTGTGAGTAAGAGTGTGAGTGTGAGTGTGAATGTGTGTGTGTGAATGTGTGTGTGTGACTGTGAGTGTGTGAGTGAGAGTGTGAGTGTGAGTATGAATGTGTGAGTGAGAGTGTGAGTGTGAGTGTGAATGTGTGTGTGGGAGTGAGAGTGTGAGTGTGAATGTGTGTGAGTGTGAGTGTGAGTGTGTGAGTGAGAGTGTAAATGTGTGAGTGAGAGTGTGAGTGTGAATGTGAGTGTGAGTGTGTGAGTGAGAGTGTGAGTGTGTGAGTGAGAGCGTGAGTGTGAATGTGTGAGTGAGAGTGTGAGTGTGTGTGTGAATGTGTGTGTGTGAATGTGTGTGTGTGAGTGTGAGTGTGTGAGTGAGAGTGTGAGTGTGAGTGTGTGAATGAGAGTGTGAGTGTGTGAGTGAGAGCGTGAGTGTGAATGTGTGTGTGTGAGTGAGAGTGTGAGTGTGAATGTCTGTGTGTAAGTGTGAGTGTGTGTGAGTGTATGAGTGTGAGTGTGAATGTGCGTGTGAGAGTGAGAGTGTGAGTGTGAATGTGTGTGTGTGAGTGTGAGTGAGAGCGTGAGTGTGAATGTGTGAGTGAGAGTGTGAGTGTGAATGTGTGTGTGTGAGTGTGAGTGTGAATGTGTGTGTGTGAGTGTGAGTGTGAGTGTGAATGTGTGTGTATGAGTGTGAGTGTGAATGTGTGTGTGAATGTGTGTGTGTGTGTG